>NC_053024.1:662766554-662786680 GCF_003073215.2 Triticum urartu | reverse complement strand
CTAGGATTGGGGGGGGGGGGGAATCCTACTCCCAGAGGGAGTAGGACTCTCCTGCGCCCTCCTCCTTGGCCGGCCAGCCTCCCCCCTCTACTCCTTTATATACGGAGGCAGGGGCACCTCTAGACACACAAGTTGATCCACGTGATCTATTCCTTAGCCGTGTGCGGTGCCCCCTGCCACCATATACCTCGATAATACTGTAGTGGAGTTTAGGCGAAGCCCTGCTGCTGTAGTTCATCAAGATCGTCACCACGCCGTCGTGCTGACGAAACTCTTCCCCGACACTTTGCTGGATCGGAGTCCGGGGATCGTCATCGAGCTGAACGTGTGCTCGAACTCGGAGGTGCCGTAGTTTCGGTGCTTGATCGGTTGGATCGTGAAGACGTACGACTACTTCCTCTACGTCGTGTCAGCGCTTCCGCAGTCGGTCTGCGTTGGGTACGTAGACAACACTCTCCCCTCTCGTTGCTATACATCACATGATCTTGCGTGTGCGTAGGAAAATTTTTGAAATTACTACGAAACCCAACAGTAGCATCCGAGCCTAGGTTATTTATGTTGATGTTATATGCACGAGTAGAACACAAGTGAGTTGTGGACTATACAAGTCATACTGCCTACTAGCATGTCATACTTTGGTTCGGCGGTATTGTTGGACGAGATGACCCGGACCAACCTTACGCGTACGCTTACACGAGACCGGTTCCCTCGACGTGCTTTGCACATAGATGGCTTGCGGGCGACTGTCTCTCCAACTTTAGTTGAACCAAGTATGGCTACGCCCGGTCCTTGCGAAGGTTAAAACGGAGTCTATTTGACAAACTATCGTTGTGGTTTTGATGCGTAGGTGAGATTGGTTCTTACTTAAGCCCGTAGCAGCCACGTAAAACTTGCAACAACAAAGTAGAGGACGTCTAACTTGTTTTTGCAGGGCATGTTGTGATGTGATATGGTCAAGGCATGATGCTGAATTTTATTGTATGAGATGATCATGTTTTGTAACCAAGTTATCGGCAACTGGCAGGAGCCATATGGTTGTCGCTTTATTGTATGCAATGCAATCGCGATGTAATGCTTTACTTTATTACTAAACGGTAGTGATAGTCGTGGAAGCATAAGATTGGCGAGACGACAACGATGCTACGATGGAGATCAAGGTGTCGCGCCGGTGACGATGGTGATCATGACAGTGCTTCGGAGATGGAGATCACAAGCACAAGATGATGATGGCCATATCATATCACTTAAATTGATTGCATGTGATGTTTATCCTTTTATGCATCTTATCTTGCTTTGATTGACGGTAGCATTATAAGATGATCTCTCACTAAAATTATCAAGAAGTGTTCTCCCTGAGTATGCACCGTTGCCAAAGTTCATCGTGCCCAGACACCATGTGATGATCGGGTGTGATAAGTTCTACGTCCATCTACAACGGGTGCAAGCCAGTTTTTGCACAAGCAGAATACTCAGGTTAAACTTGACGAGCCTAGCATATGCAGATATGGCCTCGGAACACGGAGACCGAAAGGTCGAGCGTGAATCATATAGTAGATATGATCAACATAAACGATGTTCACCATTGAAAACTACTCCATATCACGTGATGATCGGTTATGGTTTAGTTGATTTGGATCACGTAATCACTTAGAAGATTAGAGGGATGTCTATCTAAGTGGGAGTTCTTTAGTAATATGATTAATTGAACTTAAATTTATCATGAACTTAGTCCCTGATAGTATCTTGCTTGTTTATGTTGATTGTAGATAGATGGCTCGTGCTGTTGTTCCATTGAATTTTAATGCGTTCCTTGAGAAAGCAAAGTTGAAAGATGATGGTAGCAATTATACGGACTGGGTCCGTAACTTGAGGATTATCCTCATTGCTGCTCAGAAGAATTACGTCCTGGAAGCACCGCTAGGTGCCAGGCCTGCTGCTGGAGCAACACCAGATGTTATGAATGTCTGGCAGAGCAAAGCTGATGACTACTCGATAGTTCAGTGTGCCATGCTTTACGGCTTAGAATCGGGACATCAACGATGTTTTGAACGTCATGGAGCATATGAGATGTTCCAGGAGTTGAAGTTAATATTTCAAGCAAATGCCTGGATTGAGAGATATGAAGTCTCCAATAAGTTCTATAGCTGCAAGATGGAGGAGAACAGTTCTGTCAGTGAGCATATACTCAAAATGTCTGGGTATAATAATCACTTGATTCAATTGGGAGTTAATCTTCCAGATGATTGCGTCATTGACAGAATTCTCCAATCACTGCCACCAAGCTACAAGAGCTTCGTGATGAACTATAATATGCAAGGGATGAACAAGACTATTCCCGAGCTCTTCGCAATGCTGAAAGCTGCGGAGGTAGAAATCAAGAAGGAGCATCAAGTGTTGATGGTTAACAAGACCACTAGTTTCAAGAAAAAGGGAAAAGGGAAGAAGAAAGGGAACTTCAAGAAGAACAGCAAACAAGTTGCTGCTCAGGAGAAGAAACCCAAGTCTGGACCTAAGCCTGAAACTGAGTGCTTCTACTGCAAGCAGACTGGTCACTGGAAGCGGAACTGCCCCAAATATTTGGCGGATAAGAAGGATGGCAAGGTGAACAAAGGTATATGTGATATACATGTTATTGATGTGTACCTTACTAGAGCTCGCAGTAGCACCTGGGTATTTGATACTGGTTCTGTTGCTAATATTTGCAACTCGAAACAGGGACTATGGAATAAGAGGGCACTGGCAAAGGACGAGGTGACGATGCGCGTGGGAAACGGTTCCAAAGTCGATGTGATCGCGGTCGGCACGCTACCTCTACATCTACCTTCGGGATTAATATTAGACCTAAATAATTGTTATTTGGTGCCAGCGTTGAGCATGAACATTATATCTGGATCTTGTTTAATGCGAGATGGTTATTCATTTAAATCAGAGAATAATGGTTGTTCTATTTATATGAGTAATATCTTTTATGGTCATGCACCCTTGAAGAGTGGTCTATTCTTATTGAATCTCGATAGTAGTAATACACATATTCATAATGTTGAAGCCAAAAGATGCAGAGTTGATAATGAAAGTGCAACTTATTTGTGGCACTGTCGTTTAGGTCATATCGGTATAAAGCGCATGAAGAAACTCCATACTGATGGACTTTTGGAACCACTTGATTATGAATCACTTGGTACTTGCGAACCGTGCCTCATGGGCAAGATGACTAAAACACCGTTCTCCGGTACTATGGAGAGAGCAACGGATTTGTTGGAAATCATACATACCGATGTATGTGGTCCGATGAATATTGAGGCTCGTGGCGGATATCGTTATTTTCTCACCTTCATAGATGATTTAGGAAGATATGGGTATATCTACTTAATGAAACATAAGTCTGAAACATTTGAAAAGTTCGAAGAATTTCAGAGTGAAGTTGAAAATCATCGTAACAAGAAAATAAAGTTTCTACGATCTGATCGTGGAGGAGAATATTTGAGTTACGAGTTTGGTGTACATTTGAAAAATTTTGGAATAGTTTCGCAACTCACGCCACCTGGAACACCACAGCGTAATGGTGTGTCCAAACATCGTAATCGTACTTTACTGGATATGGTGCGATCTATGATGTCTCTTACTGATTTACCGCTATCGTTTTGGGGTTATGCTCTAGAGACAGCCGCATTCACGTTAAATAGGGCACCATCAAAATCCGTTGAGACGACGCCTTATGAACTGTGGTTTGGCAAGAAACCAAAGTTGTCATTTCTAAAAGTTTGGGGGTGCGATGCTTATGTGAAAAAGCTTCAACCTGATAAGCTCGAACCCAAATCGGAGAAATGTGTCTTCATAGGATACCCCAAAGGAGACTGTTGGGTACACCTTCTATCACAGATCCGAAGGCAAGACATTTGTTGCTAAGAATGGATCCTTTCTAGAGAAGGAGTTTCTCTCGAAAGAAGTGAGTGGGAGGAAAGTAGAACTTGACAAGGTAACTGTACCTGCTCCCTTATTGGAAAGTGGTACATCACAGAAAACTGTTTCAGTGACACCTACACAGTTAGTGAGGAAGCCAATGATAATGATCATGAAACTTCAGATCAAGATACTACTGAACCTCGTAGATCAACCAGAGTAAGATCCGCACCAGAGTGGTATGGTAATCCTGTTCTGCAAGTCATGCTACTAGATCATGATGAACCTACGAACTATGAAGAAGCGATGGTGAGCCCAGATTCCGCAAAGTGGCTTGAAGCCATGAAATCTGAGATGGGATCCATGTATGAGAACAAAGTATGGACTTTGGTTGACTTGCCCGATGATCGGCAAGCAATTGAAAATAAATGGATCTTTAAGAAGAAGACTGACGCTGATGGTAATGTTACTGTCTACAAAGCTCGACTTGTCGCAAAAGGTTTTCGGCAAGTTCAAGGGATTGACTACGATGAGACCTTCTCACCCGTAGCGATGCTTAAGTCCGTCCAAATCATGTTAGCGATTGCCGCATTTTATGATTATGAAATTTGGCAGATGGATGTCAAAACTGCATTCCTGAATGGATTTCTGGAAGAAGAGTTGTATATGATGCAACCGGAAGGTTTTGTCGATCCAAAGGGAGCTAACAAAGTGTGTAAGCTCCAGCGATCCATTTATGGACTGGTGCAAGCCTCTCGGAGTTGGAATAAACGTTTTGATAGTGTGATCAAAGCATTTGGTTTTATACAGACTTTCGGAGAAGCCTGTATTTACAAGAAAGTGAGTGGGAGCTCTGTAGCATTTCTGATATTATATGTGGATGACATATTGCTGATTGGAAATGATATAGAATTTCTGGATAGCATAAAGGGATACTTGAATAAAAGTTTGTCAATGAAAGACCTCGGTGAAGCTGCTTACATATTAGGCATTAAGATCTATAGAGATAGATCAAGACGCTTAATTGGACTTTCACAAAGCACATACCTTGACAAAATTTTGAAGAAGTTCAAAATGGATCAAGCAAAGAAAGGGTTCTTGCCTGTGTTACAAGGTGTGAAGTTGAGTAAGACTCAATGCCCGACCACTGCAGAAGGTAGAGAGAATATGAAAGATGTTCCCTATGCATCAGCCATAGGATCTATCATGTATGCAATGCTGTGTACCAGACCTGATGTGTGCCTTGCTATAAGTTTAGCAGGGAGGTACCAAAGTAATCCAGGAGTGGATCACTGGACAGCGGTCAAGAACATCCTGAAATACCTGAAAAGGACTAAGGATATATTTCTCGTATATGGAGGTGACAAAGAGCTCACCATAAAAGGTTACGTTGATGCAAGCTTTGACACTGATCCGGACGATTCTAAATCGCAAACCGAATACGTGTTTACATTAAACGGTGGAGCTGTCAGTTGGTGCAGTTCTAAACAAAGCGTCGTACCGGGATCTACATGTGAAGCGGAGTACATAGCTGCTTCGGAAGCAGCGAACGAAGGAGTCTGGATGAAGGAGTTCATATCCGATCTAGGTGTTATACCTAATGCATCAGGTCCAATGAAAATCTTTTGTGACAATACTGGTGCAATTGCCTTGGCAAAGGAATCCAAATTTCACAAAAGGACCAAACACATCAAGAGACGCTTCAACTCCATCCGGGATCTAGTCCAGATGGGAGACATAGAGATTTGTAAGATACATACGGATCTGAATGTTGCAGACCCGTTGACTAAGCCTCTTCCATGAGAAAAACATGATCAGCACCAAGGCTCCATGGGTGTTAGATTCATTACAGTGTAATCTAGATTATTGACTCTAGTGCAAGTGGGAGACTGATAGGAAATATGCCCTAGAGGCAATAATAAAGTTATTATTTATTTCCTTATAATCATGATAAATGTTTATTATTCATGCTAGAATTGTATTAACCGGAAACATAATACATGTGTGAATACATAGACAAACAAAGTGTCACTAGTATGCCTCTACTTGACTAGCTCGTTAATCAAAGATGGTTATGTTTCCTAACCATGAACAAAGAGTTGTTATTTGATTAACGAGGTCACATCATTAGTTGAATGATCTGATTGACATGACCCATTCCATTAGCTTAGCACCCGATCGTTTAGTATGTTGCTATTGCTTTCTTCATGACTTATACATGTTCCTATGACTATGAGATTATGCAACTCCCGTTTACCGGAGGAACACTTTGGGTGCTACCAAACGTCACAACGTAACTGGGTGATTATAAAGGAGCATTACAGGTGTCTCCAAAGGTAGATGTTGGGTTGGCGTATTTCGAGATTAGGATTTGTCACTCCGATTGTCGGAGAGGTATCTCTGGGCCCTCTCGGTAATGCACATCACATAAGCCTTGCAAGCATTACAACTAATGAGTTAGTTGCGAGATGATGTATTACGGAACGAGTAAAGAGACTTGCCGGTAACGAGATTGAACTAGGTATTGGATACCGACGATCGAATCTCGGGCAAGTAACATACCGATGACAAAGGGAACAACGTATGTTGTTATGCGGTCTGACCGATAAAGATCTTCGTAGAATATGTAGGAGCCAATATGGGCATCCAGGTCCCGCTATTGGTTATTGACCGGAGACGTGTCTCGGTCATGTCTACATTGTTCTCGAACCCGTAGGGTCCGCACGCTTAAGGTTACGATGACAGTTATATTATGAGTTTATGCATTTTGATGTACCGAAGGTTGTTCGGAGTCCCAGATGTGATCATGGACATGATGAGGAGTCTCGAAATGGTCGAGACGTAAAGATTGATATATTGGAAGCCTATGTTTGGATATCGGAAGTGTTCCAGTTGAAATCGGGATTTTACCGGAATACCGGGAGGGTTACCGGAACCCCCCGGGAGCTATATGGGCCATAGTGGACCTTAGTGGAAAAGAGAAGGGGCTGCCCTAGATGGGCTGCGCGCCTCCCCCTTCCCCTAGTCCTATTAGGACTAGGAGAGGTGGCCGGCCCCCTCCTCCTCTTTTCCCCCTCCGCGAATCCTATTCCGACTAGGATTGGGGGGGGGGAATCCTACTCCTAGAGGGAGTAGGACTCTCCTGCGCCCTCCTCCTTGGCCGGCCAGCCTCCCCCCCTCTACTCCTTTATATACGGAGGCAGGGGCACCTCTAGACACACAAGTTGATCCACGTGATCTATTCCTTATCCGTGTGCGGTGCCCCCTGCCACCATATACCTCGATAATACTGTAGTGGAGTTTAGGCGAAGCCCTGCTGCTGTAGTTCATCAAGATCGTCACCACGCCGTCGTGCTGACGAAACTCTTCCCCGACACTTTGCTGGATCGGAGTCCGGGGATCGTCATCGAGCTGAACGTGTGCTCGAACTCGGAGGTGCCGTAGTTTCGGTGCTTGATCGGTTGGATCGTGAAGACGTACGACTACTTCCTCTACGTCGTGTCAGCGCTTCCGCAGTCGGTCTGTGTTGGGTACGTAGACAACACTCTCCCCTCTCGTTGCTATACATCACATGATCTTGCGTGTGCGTAGGAAAGATTTTGAAATTACTACGAAACCCAACACTTGGCAACGTATGCTGTAGCCAGACTCGCAACGCCAGAATCGGACTCCTCCTCAGACTCCACCTCCACCTCCTCAGAAGCGGACTCCTCCTCTGAATCCATTTCCTTGCCAACAAACGCTTGTGCCTTGCCAGATGAGCTCTTCTTGTGTGATGAAGACTTTGAGGAGGACTTGGAAGAAGACTTTGAGTATTTCTTCTTCTTCTTGTCGTCAGAATCATACTCCTTGCTCTTCTTTTTCTTCTTGTTCTCATTGTCCCACTACGGACACTCAGAGATGTAGTGTCCAGGTTTCTTGCACTTGTGGCATGTTCTCTTCTTGTAGTCATGAGCAGAAGCTTCAACATTCCTTGAGCTTGATCGTGAGGACTTTCTAAAGCCTTTCTTCTTGGTGAATTTTTGGAACTTCTTCACAAGCATAGAGAGCTCCTTTCCAATGTCTTCAGGATCATCAGAAATGCTGTCAAACTCTTCTTCAGATGAGGAGACAGCTTTTGCCTTCAAGGCACGAGTTTGCCCATAGTTGGGACCATAGATGTCTCTTTTCTCAAAAAGCTGAAACTCGTGTGTGTTGAGCCTCTCAAGTATGTCAGACGGATCGAGTGTTTTGAAGTCAGGACGTTCTTGAATCATCAGGGCTAGGGTGTCAAACGAGCTGTCAAGTGATCTCAGGAGTGTCTTGACAACTTCATGCTTGGTGATCTCAGTGGCGCCGAGGGCTTGAAGCTCATTTGTGATGTCAGAGAGTCGATCAAACGTGAGCTGAACATTCTGATTGTCATTTCTCTTGAAGCGGTTGAAGAGGTTGCGAAGGACACTGATTCTCTGATCTCTCTGGGTTGAGACGCCTTCGTTGACCTTGGAGAGCCAGTCGCAGACTAGCTTAGATGTTTCCAAAGCACTCACACGGCCATACTGTCCTTTGGTCAGATGACCACAGATGATGTTCTTGGCAGTGGAGTCCAGTTGAACGAACTTCTTGACATCAGCAGCGGTGACACCTTCACCAGCCTTGGGAACGCCATTCTTGACGGCATACCATGGGTCGACATCAATGGCTTCAAGATGCATGCGCATCTTATTCTTCCAGTAGGGATATTCAGTTCCATCAAAGACTGGGCACGCAGCGGAGACTTTGATTATCCCTGCAGTCGACATAGCTAAAACTCCAGGTAGTTAAACCGAATCACACAGAACAAGGGAGTACCTTGCTCTGATACCAATTGAATGTGCTAGTGATCGACTAGAGGGGGGGTGAATAGGCGATTTTTATGAAACTCTTCGAAACATGTCTTCAAAACATGGAAGTTTCGAAGACAAACGATAGAAATAAACCTATTACCATGCAGTGGAAGGTAGACTACACTAGGCAAACCATAGTCAAGTATTCAATGGAGTGAAAGCACAATGACTAATAGCAGCTAGGCAGTAAAGATCGGGTAGGAAGATATTGTGAAGCCAATCAGAACAAGAAGTCACTCAGTGAAGACAAAAGATAAAGCAATCATACAATGACTTCACAAGGACCAACAGTAAGTAAAGGGAAGGGAAGGATGAAACCAGTGACTCGTTGAAGACAATGATTTGTTGGACCAGTTCCAGTTGCTGTGACAACTGTACATCTGGTTAGGGAGGCTGAGATTCAACTCAGAAGACCTCGTCTTCACCTTATTCCCCTTGAGCTAAGGACACCCAGTCCTCGCCCAATAACTCTGGTAAGTCTTCAAGGTAGACTTCCAAACCTTCACAGACTTCGTTCACTGACGATCCACAATGACTCTTGGATGCTTAGAACGCGACGCCTAACCGGCTGGAGGATTCACAGTCCTCAAGTGTAATAAGTCTTCAGATCACACAGACAGGAAGACTTAAGTGATGCCTAGGCACTCTTTGGCTCTAGTTGTTTAGGGCTTTATCCTCGCAAGGAATTCTCTCTCAAAGGCTTCGAGGTGGGTTGATCTCAAACGACAAAAGCCGTGCACTAACTCTGAGCAGCCAACCATTTATGGTTGTAGGGGGTGGGCTATTTATAGCCACTAGGCAACCCGACCTGATTTGTCCGAAATGACCCTGGGTCACTAAGGAACTCACACGTGTTCCAATGGTCAAATTTCAAACACACACGACAACTTTACTTGGGCTACAAGCAAAGCTGACTTATCCAACTCTAGACAAGATTTGCTCTCATAGTCTTCACTCAAAGACATAGGATTTTGGTTAAGCATCACTTCAATCATTCTGACTGGTTCTCTTGGACCCCACTTAACAGTACGGTGGTTCCTATGACTCAACAAGGAAAAACACAGAACGACAAAACTGCTAAGTCTTCGCGCTCCATAGTCTTCACGCGATGTCTTCTCTTGTCATAGTCTTCAATGTGAATGTCTTCACATACCACCTTTGACTTCAATATCTTCTTACATTTTTAGGGGTCATCTCTGGTAGGAAAACCGAATCAATGAGGGACTTCTACCTATGTTATCCTGCAATTCTCACAAACACATTAGTCCCTCAACTAGGTTTGTCGTCAATACTCCAAAACCAACTAGGGGTGGCACTAGATGCACTTACTGTTTCCTTCCAAAAATTACTTCTCTAGTTGATTTCGTTCCGTTTTGACTCCGTTAGATATTCATTTTCCTCGAAACACTGAAATAGGCATAAAACAGCAAATCTGGGTTGGGCCTCCGGTTAATAGGTTAGTCCCAAAAATAATATAAAAGTGGAAAATAAAGCCCAATATTGCCCAAAACAGAAGACAATATAGCATGGAGCAATCAAAAATTATAGATGCGTTGGAGACGTATCAGCATCCCCAAGCTTAATTCCTGCTCGTCCTCGAGTAGGTAAATGATAAAAACAGAATTTTTGATGCGGAGTGCTACTTGGCATAATTTCAATGTAATTCTTCGTAATTGTGGCATAAATATTCAGATCCATAAGATTCAAGACAAAAGTTTAATATTGACATAAAAACAATAATACTTCAAGCATACTAACTAAGAAATTATGTTTTCTCAAAATAACATGGACAAAGAAAGCTATCCCTACAAAATCATATAGTCTGGCTATGCTCTATCTTCACCACACAAAATATTTAAATCATGCACAACCCTGATGACAAGCCAAGCAATTGTTTCATACTTTTGATGTTCTCAAACTTTTTCAATCTTCACGCAATACATGAGCGTGAGCCATGGATATAGCACTATAGGTGGAATAGAATGGTGGTTGTGGAGAAGACAAAAAGGAAGAAGGTAGTCTCACATCGATTAGGCGTATCAACGGGATATGGAGATGCCCATCAATAGATATCAATGTGAGTGAGTAGGGATTGCCATGCAACGGATGCACTAGAGTTATAAGTATATGAATGCTCAACAAAAGAAACTAGTGGGTGTGCATCCAACTCGCTTGCTCACGAAGACCTAGGGCATTTTGAGGAAGCCCATTATTTGAATATACAAGCCAAGTTCTATAATGAAAGATTCCCACTAGTATATGAAAGTGACAACATAGGAGACTCTCTATCATGAAGATCATGGTGCTACTCTGAAGCACAAGTGTGGTAAAAGGATAGTAGCATTGTCCTTTCTCTCTTTTTCTCTCATTTTTTATATATTTTTTACTTGGGCCTTCTCTTTTTTATGGCCTATTTTCTCTTTTTTTATTTGGGCTTCTTTGTCCTCTTTTATTTATTTATTTATTTTCATCCGGAGTCTCATCCTGACTTGTGGGGGAATCATAGTCTCCATCATCCTTTCCTCACTGGGACAATGCTCTAATAATGATGATCATCACACTTTTATTTTCTTACAACACAAGAATTACCAATCGATACTTAGGACAAGATAGGACTCTATATGAATGCCTCCGGCGGTGTACCGGGATGTG
The DNA here is from genome assembly GCF_003073215.2 of Triticum urartu. Taxonomy (NCBI): domain Eukaryota; kingdom Viridiplantae; phylum Streptophyta; class Magnoliopsida; order Poales; family Poaceae; genus Triticum; species Triticum urartu. The sequence continues at coordinate 662,775,263 of NC_053024.1, read as the reverse complement.
CAATGACTCATGAGTGACATGTATGGAAGAATTATGAACGGTGGCTTTGACACAAATACGATGTCAACTACATGATCATGCAAAGCAATATGACAATGATGAAGCGTGTCATAATAACGGAACTGTGGAAAGTTGCATGGCAATATATCTCGGAATGGCTATGGAAATGCCATGATAGGTAGGTATGGTGGCTGTTTTGAGGAAGGATATGGTTGGTGTATGATACCGGCGAAAGGTGCGCGGTACTAGAGAGGCTAGCAAAGGTGGAAGGGTGAGAGTGCGTATAATCCATGGACTCAACATTAGTCATAAAGAACTCACATACTTATTGCAAAAATCTATTAGTTATCGAAACAAAGTACTACGCGCATGCTCCTAGGGGGATAGATTGGTAGGAAAAGACCATCGCTCGTCCCCGACCGCCACTCATAAGGAAGGCAATCAATAAATAAATCATGCTCCGACTTCATCACATAACGGTTCACCATACGTGCATGCTACGGGAATCACAAACTTCAACACAAGTATTTCTCAAATTCACAACTACTCAAGTAGCATGACTCTAATATTATCATCCTCATATCTCAAAACAATCATCAAGTATCAAACTTCTCTTAGTATTCAACACACTCATAAGAGAATTTTATTATTAATCTTGTACACCTAGCACTACTAGGAAAAGGCCTACTAATGGCACACCAGTTTTGCCTACTAATGGCGCATCACTGGTGCGCCATTAGTATCACGCCACTAGTATTTATTACTAATGGCGCACCACTGGTGCGCCATTAGTATCTGGTATACTAATGGCGCACCACCCAGTGCGCTATTAGTATGCCTCCCAGGGGCCATATTTAACCATGTGCTTTGGCACACTAATGGCGCACTGCGGATGGATGCGCCATTAGTATACTTGGCATACTAATGGCGCACTGTTTGGTGATGCGCCATTAGTATGAATATTAGGTTTTATTTTTTTTACTTTTCTGATTTTTGCACAGGTTACAAAATATATTATTTGACAGAATATAGACAGTAGCACACAGCAACAGCAGATTCATCGAATACAATAGAAGATTAGTCTCCGAATACAATTCATCATATTAGTCTCCGAATTCAAAAGACCGAACAAAGATGAAACATTAAAAGTCTCGAGACCGCGAGTATCGAGTTTGTCGGAAGTAATACTAATCCTAACAAGTCCTACTAATCATCATCATACAACTTCTACTCGTTATTAATAACAAGTCATACGATCATCATCTTGATAGTCATCGAACCAACCCTACTTAATTGTTCTTAGCACATGATCATCTCAGTATTAGGTAGGACCTAAATACCCTATTTAAGCTAAAATAGCATAAAACAATATAGACCCTGACTCTCCATTATGGAGAATGGAGAACATCATGTCTCCAATTCTTGCGCTTCGCTTCCTTTTGCTTCCAAGAACCTCCTTATGACTGTCCATACATTTTTTTTCCATCCTTTGATTTTCATGTCTCCACTTCTTTTAGAAATCTCGTATGGATAGTTGAGATTCATAGGGTGACCTGGCTGTATGTTCAAAACATTAAGACTACCTTTCTTATACATCAGATGAGGCACACAATTCTCTGGGATTGTCTGTTGAAAAACATAGTAATAACTTCATAGTTAGCAATGATGTACTAGTTTTAGAAGTCTGCAAAAGATGCACGGATGTCGTAATAGTAAAAATCTTACCAGGGTATCTCCATGGTAGTTACCGTAGTTGAACACATGCACTAGTGGCACGTATTTACCATAATGTTGAGGAGTTTGATTGTGGTATTGTAATTCTCAATGTCAGTACAAAATCCGACCAGATGATTTTTCTCCTTGTAAGTTGTTAATTCGGAGCCATCGGTGTAGTGGGTTTTGTCTACCATCTCCCGCACATTCTTTGAACAATAAAAATAAGCTGTCAATGGAAATAAGCTGTCAACTATTTTGAAATAAACAATATAAATTAGTTAATAATTAACTATGTTTGAGAAACTCACATGGCGGTAGAACTGGAGGCGTATCAACAAGGACCCAAATGTCCATATTGTCTTGGTTGATGTCAGGATTACCAAGATCCATGGTGATAAGCATACCCTCATCAAAACCATACATCTTGCAAAATGCTTCCCAATTTTTGCAACCAAAATGGGTTACGCTCTCAGAATTATATAGATTTACTTCAAAGTCCACATCATGATGAGTCCTTAGGTGAATTTTCTTTGTTTCAAAAATTTCATGGTCTTCAAAATCCATCCTCTCCAAGACATAGCGTCTTGCATCGCATGGGATAAGCTATACTCGAATTGTAAAAGATGAAAATTACACGTTGAAATAGTTGAAGTCATGCTTAATTATGAAAATAACACTTGTCGTCGTTGTGTACCGTTTCAACTTCGAAGGTCTCCTTGAGCTTAATGCTGAAGCGCCGATCATTGTCCAGGTGAGGCATGTCGCATAGACCTCGATCGTCGTGGCACCAGTCGCACTCCCCCGGGAGACTTTCGTCGTCCGATGACGACATATCCTACGTTCATAATTCAAAACTACAGCATTTAGGGTTTGTCGACACCGAGGCATCCTAAAAGCAAAACTTTTATCATTTAGAGTTTGTCGACGCCGAGGCACCCTAAAAGCCTAAGCTTTCATCATTTAGGTTCTTATCGACACCGAGGCACCCTAAAAGCCAAGGTTTTATCATTTAGGGTTTGTCGACGCCGAGGCACCCTAAAAGCCTAAGCTTTCATCATTTAGGTTCTTATCAGCACCGAGGCACCCTAAAACCTATGGTTTAATGTAGCAAGAATAAAGGGGCAGTTGATCCTACTTAATTAAGTACTAAGATACCCCGGCCCATGCATTAGTCACAAGTACCCCATATGTCCTATTTTTAGCAAAGTCATGCTAAAATTCACAGAAAATTTCAGCATGACCTTTGCTGAAAATAGGACATATGGAGTACCCGAATTTGCCGGAACAGAAGTTAATCGACATTCCAGCAAACTCAAGGGCCTCTCGGGGTACCTGCAAATTCATCATGACACGATGGTCGGAGACAAAACCCAGCAAACTAGCAAAGTTACTGATGTGTTTACAGAAATTGTTTTCTGTAAAAGATGATCATCATCTTTACAAGTCTTTCTCAATGTGATCACAAGTAATTCCCTGTCCATTTGTCCCTCCCCAACTAGATACTAGAGTAGCACTGTTGATTCCCTGTTATTGCTGAACTTTATGATAGTATATACAACAACTTATCCTAAATGTGGCTAGAACTGCAGATTTACAAATTAAAGGACACAAACTCAACCAAGCTTCCTGAACAATACCCTGACAGAAAACATAGGACAAGCAATGAATTTCTATAACCAGTAAGAACAAGGGGATGATTTTAGCAAGTTAAGTGCAGCTCTAGAACCCTGTGCATGAAATGTATCATGTATCAAACCATCAATTAGCTGCTGAACCTAATTGGCTACTACTCCCTAATGCACTCCAGGCTGTCAAAGTATAGCACAGGAGCAATGATATTAAACCTAGTAGCACTACTGAACCTAATTGAACCTAGGCAATACTCCAACTGAATGATGGACCATGCATGTTCTATCTCACTACTAAACCCCAAGAGAAAAATTCAGTAACAAATGGAGTAACAGATTAACAAATTACAGTACACAAGAACAAAACTTTGGTTAACTGAATGCATTAGCTACTGAGTTGTCCAGATTAACAAACTACAGTGCACAAATCGCATGTCATCATCAGTAACAAAATTCAGATTAACAGATTACTTCCATATGTCAATTTTAGAAGAAAAGGAACGAATTACTAGCATTGCATCTCTACTGAACTGAACATGTGGCAAATGACAAATGTTGTCTGATGTTGAACAAATGGCATGAAAGACATTGTCTGTCTAAACCTAGGAACACAGTCATTACTGTCTGTCTATCTAAACCTAATTGAACCTAGGCATTACTGTCTGTCTAAACCTAGTGCACAAACCTAATTGAACCTATGAACAAATGACACTACTGAACCTAATTGAACCTAGGCATTACTGTCTGTCTAAACCTAGTGCACAAACCTGAAGTGTTGAGACACAAGACACGATCGAGGGGAGCTAGGGAGGGATGGAATGGGGAGGAAGGGTGGAGAGGGAGGAAGGAGGAAGGAGGAGAGGTACCTGGGCGGGCGCGGCCGGTCGCTGGAGGGGTCGGGGTCGGGGTCGGCGACAGCGGTGGCGTCGAAGGGATGGCTCGAGGGCGTCCGAGCTCGTCCGGGTCCTCGTAGTCGAAGAGGAAGACGGCGAGGGGCCGACGCGGGGAGGCTGTCGGCGACGGCGAGGTCGCGGAGGCGTCGGCGATGGCGGAGCTGCAGTGGTGGGTCGCGGGGACGGCGGCGCACGTAGGGGCGGCGGTGGGTCAGGGCGGCGCCGCGGGGGGGGGGGGACTAGATCTGGCGAGAGGGAAGGACGAAGGGGTCGGGCGAGTTGGAGCTAGGGGGAAGATTACTAATGGCGCACCCCCGAGCGGTGCGCCATTAGAATGTTTTTTATTATTTTTTTATCAGAATGTTTTTATTATTTTTATACTAATGGCGCACCGTGGCACAGTGCGCCATTACTAATTTAAACTAGTAATGGCGCACTATGCAACGGTGCGCCATTAGTAGTTTTGTAAAAAAGTAAAAAAAATATAGTAGTGGCGCACTCTATGGATGGTGCGCCATTAGTTCTAACTACTAATGGCGCACTCTGCCCGGATGCGCCATTAGTATGTTTGAAAAAATGAAAAAAAACATTTTGTTACTAGTGGCGCATCGTGTGCCTGGTGCGCCATTAGTGTCTTCCACACTAATGGCGCATCTCCACATGGTGCGCCATTAGTATATACTAATGGCGCACCACATGTCTGGTGCGCCATTAGTGTCATTTCCATCTATAGCCCTTTTCCTAGTAGTGTAGCATATTAGGATTTTAAGCAAATTACCATGATATTTAAGACTCTCAAAATAATCTAAGTGAAGCATGAGAGTTCATCTATTTCTTCAAAATAAAACTACGACCATGCTCTAAAAGATATAAGTGAAGCACTAGAGCAAATGACAAACTACTCCGAAAGATATAAGTGAAGATCAATGAGTAGTCGAATAATTATGCAACTATGTGAAGACTCTCTAACATTTAATAATTTCAGATCTTGGTATTTTATTCAAACATAAAGCAAAACTAAATAAAATAACATCTAAGAATAGCAAACATCATGTGAAAAAGCAAAAACTTAGGATCAACCGATACTAACCGATAATTGTTGAAGAAGAAAGGTGGGATGCCAACCGGGGCATCCCCAAGCTTAGACGCTTGAGACTTCTTGAAATATTATCTTGGGGTGCCTTGGTCATCCCCAAGCTTGAGCTTTTGTCTCTCCTTAATTCCTCTCATATCACGGTCTCCCTAAATCTCAAAAGCTTCATCCACACAAAACTCAACAAGGACTCGTGAGATAAGTTAGTACAAACCATTGCAAAAACCTTATCATACTCTACTGTAGCAAATCACTAAAATTATTATTCAACATTGCATACTAAATGCCTTTGCATATTTAATAGTCCTATCCTCAAATAGAATCATTATAGAAGTAAACATATGCAAACAATGCAAACATAACAGCAATTTTCCTAAACAGGATAGTCTGTAAAGAATGCTGCAACATCCATACTTCCCTAGCTCCAAAAATTATGAAATAAAATTAACACTGTAGTAAATTTATCAGATATTAATATTCAAAAGGTTTCAACATTTTATCACATTCTGACTTTTCTAGGGAATTATTGCAACAGCGGTAAACTTTCTGTTTTCAAACAGCAACATGTATACTTGTAACATAGGCATAGTAAAGGCTATCAATGCCACTTTTATTGAAATAAAAGATGCAAAAAAAATTTCTAAATAATATCAAGCAAATGCAACCAAAATAAATTGACGCTCCAAGCAAAACACATATCACGTGGTGAATAAAAATATAGCTCCAAGTAAAGTTACCGATGGAAGTGGACGAAAGAGGGGATGCCTTCCGGGGCATCCCCAAGCTTAGGCTCTTGCCACTCCTTATTCCATAGTCCATCGAATCCTTACCCAAAACTTGAAAACTTCACAACACAAAACTTAACAGAAAACTCGTAAGCTCCGTTAGCGAAAGAAAACAAAACACCACTTCAAGGTACAGCAATGAACTCATTATTTAAGCAATGAACTCATTATTTATTTATATTGGTGTTAAACCTACTGTATTCCAACTTCTCTATGGTTTATAAACTATTTTACTAGCCATAGATTCATCAAAATAAGCAAACAACACATGAAAAACAGAATCTGTCAAAAACAGAACAGTCTGTAGCAATCTGGATCAAACGTATACTTAAGGAACTCATAAAATTCTCAAATAAATTTCTGGACCTAAGAAATTTATTTATTAATCATATTCAAAAATAATTAACTAAATATAACTCTCCAAATAAAAATGGCAGTAATTCTCATGAGCGCTAAAGTTTCTGTTTTTTGCAGCATGATCATAAAGACTTCACCCAAGTCTTCCCAAAGGTTCTACTTGGAACAAACACTAATTAAAAGCATAAAAACACATATAAACAGAGGCTAGATGAATTATTTATTACTAAACAGTAATAAAAATCAAGGAATAAAAATAAAATTGGGTTGCCTCCCAACAAGCGCTATCATTTAATGCCCCTAGCTAGGCATGATGATTTCAATGATGCTCACATGAAGGATAAGAATTATAACATAAAGAGAGCATCATGAAGAATATGACTAGAACATTTAAGTCTAACCCACTTCCTATGCATAGGGATTTTGTGAGCAAACAACTTATGGTAACAAGAATCAACTTGCATAGGAAGGTAAAACAAGCATAACTTCAAAATTTTAAGCACATAGAGAGGAAACTTGATATTATTGCAATTCCTACAAGCATATATTCCTCCCTCATAATAATTTTCAGTAGCATCATGAATGAATTCAAAAATATAACCAGCACCTAAAGCGTTCTTTTCATGATCTACAAGCATAGAAAATTTACTACTCTCCACACAAGCAAAATTCTTCTCATTAATAATAGTGGGAGCAAACTCAACAAAATAACTATCATGTGATTGAAAATCAAGATCAAGATGATAAGTTTCATGGTTATCATTATTCTTTATAGCATACAAGTCATCACAATAATCATCATAGATAGCAACTTTGTTCTCATAATCAATTGGAACCTCTTCCGGAATAGTGGATTCATCACAAAATAAAGTCATGACCTCTCCAAATATACTTTCATCAATATAATCATCATAAATAGGAGGCATGCTTTCATCATAATAAATTTGCTCATCAAAACTCGGGGGACAAAAAATATCATCTTCATCAAACATAGCTTCCCCAAGCTTGTGGCTTTGCATATCATTAGCATCATGGATATTCAAGGAATTCATACTAACAACATTGCAATCATGCTCATCATTCAAATATTTAGTGCCAAACATTTTATAGATTTCTTCTTCTAACACTTGAGCACAATTATCCTTTCCATCATACTCACGAAAGATATTAAAAAGGTGAAGCGTATGAGACAAACTCAATTCCATTTTTTTGTAATTTTCTTTTATAAACTAAACTAGTGATAAAACAAGAAACTAAAAGACTCGATTGCAAGATCTAAAGATATACCTTTAAGCGCTAACCTCCCCGGCAACGGTGCCAGAAAAGAGCTTGATGTCTACTACACAACCTTCTTCTTGTAGACGTTGTTGGGCCTCCAAGTGCAGAGGTTTGTAGGACAGTAGCAAATTTCCCTCAAGTGGATGACCTAAGGTTTATCAATCCGTAGGAGGCGTAGGATGAAGATGGTCTCTCTCAAGCAACCCTGCAACCAAATAACAAAGAGTCTCTTGTGTCCCCAACACAACCAATACAATGGTAAATTGTATAGGTGCACTAGTTCGGCGAAGAGATGGTGATACAAGTGGTATATGGATAGTAGATAAAGGTTTTTTGTAATCTGAAATTATAAAAACAGCAAGGTAGCAAGTGATAAAAGTGAGCGTAAACGGTATTGCAATGCGTTGAAACAAGGCCTAGGGTTCATACTTTCGCTAGTGTAAGTTCCCTCAACAATAATATCATAATTGGATCACATCACTATCCCTCAACATGCAACAAAGAGTCACTCCAAAGTCACTAATAGCGGAGAACGAACGAAGAGATTATGGTAGGGTATGAAACCACCTCAAAGTTATTCTTTCCAATCAATCCGTTGGGCTATTCCTATGAGTGTCACAAACAGCCCTAGAGTTCGTACTAGAATAACACCTTAAGACACAAATCTGAAGGAAATATGCCCTAGAGGCAATAATAAAGTTATTATTTATTTCCTTATAATCATGATAAATGTTTATTATTCATGCTAGAATTGTATTAACCGGAAACATAATACATGTGTGAATACATAGACAAACAAAGTGTCACTAGTATGCCTCTACGTGACTAGCTCGTTAATCAAAGATGGTTATGTTTCCTAACCATGAACAATGAGTTGTTATTTGATTAACGAGGTCACATCATTAGTTGAATGATCTGATTGACATGACCCATTCCATTAGCTTAGCACCCGATCGTTT
>NC_053024.1:662703648-662765554 GCF_003073215.2 Triticum urartu | reverse complement strand
ATTTATTTATGACCTGCGTGTCAACATAAACGTCATGTAATTACTTTACTTTATTGCTAAAGCGTTAGCCATAGTAGTAGAAGTAATAGATGACGAGACAACTTCAAGAAGACACGATGATGGAGATCATGATGATGGAGATCATGGTCTCATGCCGGTGACAACGATGATCATGGAGCCCGGAAGATGGAGATCAAAAGGAGCAAAATGATATTGGCCATATCATGTCACTATTTGATTGCATGTGATGTTTATCATATTTTACATCTTATTTGCTTAGAACGACGGTAGCTTAAATAAGATGATCCCTCTCTAAAATTTCAAGAAAAGTGTTCCCCCTAACTGTGCACCGTTGCGAAGGTTCGTTGTTTCGAAGCACCACGTGATGATCGGGTGTGATAGATTCTAACGTTCGAATACAACGGGTGTTGACGAGCCTAGCATGTACAGACATGGCCTCGGGACACATGCGAAACACTTAGGTTGACTTGACGAGCCTAGCATGTACAGACATGGCCTCGGAACACGGAAGACCGAAAGGTCGAACATGAGTCGTATAGAAGATACGGTCAACATGAGATGTTCACCGTTGATGACTACTCCGTCTCACGTGATGATCGGACACGGCCTAGTCGATTCAGATCATGTTTCACTTAGATGACTAGAGGGATGTCTATCTGAGTGGGAGTTCATTAAATAATTTGATTAGATGAACTCAATTATCATGAACATAGTCTAAATTGTCTTTGCAAATATGTTGTAGATAAATAGCTCACGTTGTAGCTCCCTGTTTCAATACGTTCCTAGAGAAAGATTAAGTTGAAAGATATTGTAAGCAATGATGCGGACTAGGTCCGTAGTCCGAGGAGTGTCCTCACTGCTACACACAAGGCTTACGTCTTTGATGCACCGCTCGATGTGCAAACCCCTACAACGTCGTCTGTGGATGTTGTGAACACCTGACAGACACATCCTGATGACTACTTGATAGTTTAGTGCACCATACTTTACGGCTTAGAATCGGGATTCCAATGACCTTTTAAACGCCATAGAACATATGAGATGTTCCAAGAGCTGAAATTGGGATTTCAGGCTCATGCCCGTGTTGAGAGGTGTGAGACCTCTGACAAGTTCTTTTGCCAACAAGATGGAGGAGAATAGCTCAGCTAGTGAGCATGTGCTCAGAATGTCTGGGTGCTACAATCACTTAAATCAAGTGGGAGTTGAACTTCCAAATAAGATAGTGATTGATAGAGTTCTCTAGCCACTATCACTAAGCTACTAGATCTTCGTGATGAACTATGACATGCAAGGGATGGAGTTGATCCCGGAGCTGTTTGCGGTGCTTAAGACCGCAAAAGGTAGAAATCAAGAAGGAGTATCAAGTGTTGATGGTTTAACAAGACCACTGGTTTCAAGAAGGGCAAGGGCTAGAAGGGAAACTTCATGGATGGCAAACCAGTTGCCGCTCCAGTGAAGGAACCCAAGGTTGAACCCAAACCCGAGACTAAGTGCTTCTATTGTAAGGGGAACGGTAACTGGTAGCGGAATTACCCCAAATGCATGGTAGATAAGAAGGCTGGCAACTTCAACAAAATTTATACGTGTTATTAATGTGTACCTCACTAGTACTCCTGGTAGCACCTGGGTATTGGATACCGGTTCAGTTACTATTATTGGTGACTTGAAGCAAAAGCTACAGACTAAACGGAGACTGGCTAAGGGCGAGGTGACGATGTGTGTTGGAAGTGTTTCCAAAGTTGATGAGATCACCATCGCACACTCCATCTGCCTTCGGGATTAGTATTGAACCTAGATAAATGTTATCAGGTGTCTATGTTGAGCATGAATATGATTAGATCATGTTCATTGCAATACGGTTATTCATTTAAGTTAGAGAATAATGGTTATTCTGTTTACATGAATAATACCTTTCATGGTCATGCACCCTATGTGAATGGTTCATTGAATCTCGGTTGTAGTAATACACATGTTCACGCCAAAAAGATGTAGAGTTAATAACGATAGTACCACTTTCTTGTGGCACTGCCGCTTAGGTCATATTGGCGTAAGATGCATGAAGAAACTCCATGTCGATGGATGTTTGGAGTCACTTGATTTTGAATCGCTTGACACATGCGAGCCATGCCTCATGGGCAGGATGACTAAGACCCCGTTTTCAGGTACAATGAAACGGGCAAGTGACTTATTGGAAATCATACATGCTGATGCGTGTGATCCAATGAGAATTGAAGCGTGCGGTGGATATCGCTATTTTCTCATCTTCACTGATGATTTGAGTAGATATAGGTATATTTACTTATTGAAGCACAAGTCTGAAACATTTGAAAGGTTCAAGCAATTTCAGAGTGAAGTTAAGAACCATCATAACAAGAAGATCAAATTCCTACGATCTGATCGATGGGAATTTCTGAGTTATGAGTTTGGCAATCACTTAAGACATTGTGGAATTGTTTCACAGTTGAAGCCACCTGGAACACCACTGGGTTATGGTGTGTCCGGACATCCTAATCGAACCTTATGAGATATGGTGCGATCTATGATGTCTCTTACCGATCTACCATTTCATTTTGAGGTTATGCGTTAGAGACAGCTGCATTCACTGTAGATAGGACACCATCTAAGTCTGTTGAGACGATGTCGTGTTAACATTGCTTTGGCAAGAAACCAAAGTTGTCGTTTCTTAATGTTTGGGGCTGCGATGCTTAAGGCTTCAGCGAGAGAAGCTCGAACCCAAAGCGGACAAACACATCTTCGTAGGATACCCAAAGGTGACAGTTGGGTACACCTTCTATCTCAGATCTGAGGGCAAATTGTTTGTCGCTGAGAACGGGTCCTTTCTCGAGAAGAAGTTTCTCTCGAAAGAATTGAGTGGGAGGAAGATAGAACTTGACGAGGTTGTCGAACCTTTATTTCAACCAGAGAGTGATGCAACACAGAAAGATGTTTTCTGTGGCGCCTACGTCTGTTGAAGAGGAAGTTAATGATAGTGATCATGAAGCTTCGGATCAAGTTGCTATCGAACCTCATAGGTCGACAAGGAGATGTACTACTCCTGAGTGGTACGGTAATCCTGTCTTAGATATCATGTTGTTAGACAACAATGAACCTACGAGCTATGGAGAAGCGATGGTGGGCCCGTATTCCGACAAATGGTTAGAAGCCATGAAATCCGAGATAGGATCCATATATCAGAACAGAGTGTGGACTTTGGTGGACTTGCCCGATGATCGGCGAGCGATTGAGATAAATGGATCTTTAAGAAGAAGACGGACGTGGGCGGTAATGTTACCGTCTATGAAGCTCGACTTGTGGGAAAGAATCTTTTCACAAGTTCAAGGAGTTGACTACGATGAGAATTTCTCACCCGTAGCGATGCTTAAGTCCGTCGAAATCATGTTAGCATTAGCTGTATTTTTCGATTATGAAATCTGACAGATGGATGTCAAAACGAGTTTTCTTACCAGTTTTCGTAAGAAAGAGTTGTATGTGATACAATCAAAGTTTTGTCGATCCTAAGGATGCTAAAAGGTATGCTGGCTCTAGCGATCCTTTTATGGACTAGAGCAAGCATCTCGGAGTCAGAATATATGCTTTGATGGAGTGATCAAAGATTTTATGTTTATACAATGTTTGCTAGAAACTTGTATTTACAAGAAAGTGAGTGGGAGCACTACAACATTTCTGATAAGTATATGTGGATGACATATTATTGATCCGAAATAATGTAGAATTTATGGAAAGCATAAACAGTTGTTTGAAGAGTGTTTTTCAAAGGAAGACCTGGATAAAGCTGCTTACATATTGGGCATCAAGATCTATAGAGATAGATCAAGACGCCTGATGATACTTTCAAAGAACGCACACCTTAAGATGTTTTTGAAGGAGTTCAAAATAGATCAGTCAAAGAAGGGGTTCTACCTGAGTTGTAAGGTGTGAAGTTGAGTAAGACTCGAAGATTGACCACAGCAGAAGAAAGAGGAAGGACGAAGGTCGTCCCCTATGCTCTTGTCATAGGCTCTATACGGTATGCCATGCTGAGTACCGCACCTGATGTGTGCCTTGCCACATGTCTGGCAAGAGGGTACAAAGGTGATCTAGGACTGGATCACCAGATAGCGGTCAAAATTGTCCTTAGAGGAATAAGGAAATGTTTCTCGGTTATGGAGGTGATAAAGAGTTCTACGTAAAGAGTTACGTCGATGCAAGCTTAACACCTATCCGGATAGCTCTGAGTAGAGATACCGGATACGTATAATGGAGCAACAATTTGGAATAGCTCCAAGTGGAACGTGGTAGCAGCATCTACGATATGACATAAAGTTTTGTGAAATACATAGGGATCTGAATATGGCAAGACCCGTTGACTACAACCTCTCTCACAAGCATAACATGATCAAACCCAGAACTCATTGAGTATTAATCACATAGTGATGTGAACTAGATTAGTGACTCTAGTAAACTCTTTGGATGTTGGTCACATGGCGATGTGACCTGTGAGTGTTAATCACATGGAGATGTGAACTAGATTATTGACTCTAGTGCAAGTGGGAGACTGTTGGAAATATGCCCTAGGGGCAATAATAAATTGGTTATTATTATATTTCCTTGTTCATGATAATCGTTTATTATCCATGCTAGAATTGTATTGATAGGAAACTCAGATACATGTGTGGATACATAGACAACACCATGTCCCTAGTAAGCCTCTAGTTGACTAGCTCATTGATCAATAGATGGTTACGTTTCCTGACCATGGACATTGGATGTCGTTGATAACGGGATCACATCATTAGGAGAATGATGTGATGGACAAGACCCAATCCTAAGCCTAGCACAAAGATTGTGTAGTTCGTATGCTAAAGCTTTTCTAATGTCAAGTATCATTTCCTTATACAATGAGATTGTGCAACTCCCGGATACCGTAGGAGTGCTTTGGGTGTGCCAAACGCCACAACGTAACTGGGTGGCTATAAAGGTACACTACGGGTATCTCCGAAAGTGTCTGTTGGGTTGGCACGAATCGAGACTGGGATTTGTCACTCTGTGTAACGGAGAGGTATCTCTGGGCCCACTCGGTAGGACATTATCATAATGTGCACAATGTGACCAAGGAGTTGATCACGGGATGATCTGTTACGGAATGAGTAAAGAGACTTGCCGGTAACGAGATTGAACAAGGTATCGGGATACCGACAATCGAATCTTGGGCAAGTATCGTACCGATAGACAAAGGGAATTGCATACGGGATTGATTGAATCCTTGACATCATGGTTCATCCGATAAGATCATCGTGGAGCATGTGGGAGCCAACATGGGTATCTAGATCCCGCTGTTGGTTATTGACCGGAGAGTTGTCTCGGCCATGTCTGCATGACTCCCGAACCCGTAGGGTCTACACACTTAAGGTTCAATGACACTAGGGTTATAGGGAAAGTATGTACGCGGTTACCGAATGTTGTTTGGAGTCCCGGATGAGATCCTGGACGTCATGAGGAGTTCCGAAATGGTCTGGAGGTAAAGATTGATATGTAGGAAGTATGGTTTTGGCCACCGGAAGTGTTCCGGGCATCACCGGTAGTGTACCGGGACCACCGGAGGGGTCCAGGGGTCCACCGGGAGGGGCCACGGGCCCCGGAGGCCTACATGGGCCAATAGTGGGAAGGGACCAGCCCCTAGGTGGGCTGGGGCGCCTCCCACCAAGGCCCAAGGCGCCTCCTAGAGGGGAGGGGGCAAACCCTAGGGCAGATGGGCCCTAAGGCCCACCCCAGGTGCGCCTCCCCCTCTCCCCCTCTTGGCCGCAACCCTAGATGGGTTTTGGGGCTGCCGCCACCCCTAGGGAGGGAACCCTAGATGGGGCGCAGCCCCTCCCCTTCCCCTATATATACTTGAGGTATTGGGGCTGCAATAGAGACGATTCGATCTCCCGGTTGGCGCAGCCCTACCCCTCTCTCTCCTCGTCTCTCGTAGTGCTTGGCGAAGCCCTGCTGGAGTCCCGCGCTCCTCCACCACCACCATGCCGTCGTGCTGCTGCTGGATGGAGTCTTCCCCAACCTCTCCTTCTCCCCTTGCTGGATCAAGGCGTAGGAGACGTCACCGGGCTGCACGTATGTTGAACGCGGAGGCGCCGTTGTTCGGCGCTTAGATCGGAATCAACCGCGATCTGAATCGCTACGAGTACGACTCCTTCATCCGCGTTCTTGCAACGCTTCCGCTTAGCGATCTACAAGGGTATGTAGATGCACTCCCCTTCCCCTCGTTGCTAGATTACTCCATAGATTGATCTTGGTGATGCGTAGAAAATTTTAAATTTCTGCCACGATCCCCAACAGTTTGGGTAGTACTTGGCCTTCATGAGCTGTGCACATAGGCTTTCCGGTTGCTGGAGTAGGCGCTACACTTGCCGGCCCAACATGGCGATATTGAATTTATGGATGTCCCTGAATCCGAGTCCTCCTCGGCCCTTCGACCTTGTCAGTTTAGGCCAGGCTACCCAATGGATCTTATTTTCCTTCTCCTGTTGGCTCCACCAGTAACAACAACCATTGCACTTATATCCTCGTAGAAGGTCTTCGTGAGATAGAAGATGGACATGGGAAAGGTTGGGATCGCCTGCGCCACCCCCTTAACCAGAATTTCCTTGCCCTGCCGCCACAGGGTTTGTTCATTCCAACCTTGCATGTGATTCTAGATGGAGTCTTTGATATATGCGAATGCCCGTCATTCCGTCCAATATACACTGGAAGTGCCAAGAATTTCTCATTGTAGGCCTCGCTAGCAATGCCGATGGATTCTTTCACTGTTGCCTTTGTCAGAGTTGAGCTATTTTTACTGAGCATAATCGCATACTTTTCATGGCTGATACACTGTCCAGAGCACCTCTCATAAACTCAAGTATCCGTTTCAGTTCCTGGGCCTCGCTGACCTTTGCCCTCATGAGTAAGACCGAGTCATCGGCAAAGAACAAATGTGAGATAGCAGGTGCGCCCGGACAAATCTGTATAACACTGAAAGTTCCTCTACGTTGGTCATCATGGAGCATTGCTGCCAGTCCCTCCGCACAAATCGCAAACAAATATGGCGAAATTGGGTCACCCTGTCGGATTCCTTTGGATGGCACAAACTGCTCAGATAAGTCTCTGTTCACCTTAATTTGGTAACGCACCGACCTGACACACTTCATCACAAGTCTCACCCAATTGTTGTCAAAGCCAAGCTTGTGCATCATTGCGTCCAGGAATGACCATTCTACCCGGTTGTAGGCTTTACTCATGTCCACTTTAACAGCAACAAACTCCTCCTTTCCTGTCCTTTTGTTCACCAAGAAATGCAGCATCTCATAGGCCATTAGGATGTTGTCGGTGATCAACCTGTTGGGGTACGTAGCAGAATTTAAAATTTTCTATGCATCACCAAGATCAATCTATGGAGTTATCTAGCAACGAGGGAAAGGGGAGTGCATCTACATACCCTTGTAGATCGCGAGCGGAAGCGTTCAAGAGAACGGGGTTGATGGAGTCGTACTCGTCGTGATCCAAATCACCGATGATCTAGTGCCGAACGGACGGCACCTCCGCGTTCAACACACGTACGGTTGGGAAGACGTCTCCTCCTTCTTGATCCAGCAAGGGGGAAGGAGAGGTTGATGGAGATCTAGCAGCACGACGGTGTGGTGGTGGAAGCAGCGGGATCTCGGCAGGGCTTCGCCAAGCTCTAACGAGAGGGAGAGGTGTTACGGGGGGGAAGAGGGAGGCGCCAGGGGCTTCGGTGCACAGCCCTCCCTCCCCCCTCTTTATATAGGGGTCCAGGGGGGCGCCGGCCCCTCTAGATCCCATCTAGATGGGGGGCGGCCAAGGGGGGTGGCTTGCTCCCCAAGCCAAGTGGGGCGCCCCCCACCCCTAGGGTTTCCAACCCTAGGTGCAGGGGGAGGCCCAAGGGGGGTGCACCAGCCCATCTGGGGCTGGTTCCCCTCCCACTTCAGCCCATGGGGCCCTCCGGGATAGGTGGCCCCACCCGGTGGACCGCCGGGACCCTTCTGGTGGTCCCGGTACAATACCGGAGACCCCCGAAACTTTCCCGATGGCCGAAACTGGACTTCCTATATATAATTATTCACCTCCGGACCATTCCGGAACTCCTCGTGACGTCCAGATCTCATCCGGGACTCCGAACAACTTTTGGGTTACCGCATACTAATATCTCAACAACCCTAGCATCACCGAACCTTAAGTATGTAGACCCTACGGGTTCGGGAGACACGCAGACATGACCGAGACGACTCTCCGGTCAATAACCAACAGCGGGATCTGGATACCCATGTTGGCTCCCACATGCTCCTCGATGATCTCATCGGATGAACCACGATGTCGAGGATTCAATCAATCCCGTATACTATTCCCTTTGTCAATCGGTACGTTACTCGCCCGAGACTCGATCGTCGGTATCCCAATACCTCGTTCAATCTCGTTACCGGCAAGTCACTTTACTCGTACCGTAATGCATGATCCCGTGATCAACCACTTGGTCACATTGAGCTCATTATGATGATGCATTACCGAGTGGGCCCAGAGATACCTCTCCGTCATACGGAGTGACAAATCCCAGTCTCGATTCGTGCCAACCCAACAGACACTTTCGGAGATACCCGTAGTGCACCTTTATAGTCACCCAGTTACGTTGTGACGTTTGGCACACCCAAAGCACTCCTACGGTATCCGGGAGTTGCACAATCTCATGGTCTAAGGAAATGATACTTGACATTCGGAAAAGCTCTAGCAAACGAACTACATGATCTTTGAGCTATGCTTAGGATTGGGTCTTGTCCATCACATCATTCTCCTAATGATGTGATCCCGTTATCAATGACATCTAATGTCCATAGTCAGGAAACCATGACTATCTTTTGATCAACGAGCTAGTCAACTAGAGGCTCACTAGGGACGTGTTGTGGTCTATGTATTCACACATGTATTACGATTTCCGGATAACACAATTATAGCATGAACAATAGACAATTATCATGAACAAGGAAATATAATAATAACCATTTTATTATTGCCTCTAGGGCATATTTCCAACAGTCTCCCACTTGCACTAAAGTCAATAATCTAGTTACATTGTGATGAATCGAACACCCATAGAGTTCTGGTGTTGATCATGTTTTGCTCTAGGGAGAGGTTTAGTCAATGGATCTGCTACATTCAGGTCTGTATGTACTTTACAAATATCTATGTCTCCATTTTTAACACTTTCACGAATGGTGTTGAAGCGACGGCTTGATATGCCTGGTCTTCCTGTGAAACCTGGGCTCCTTGGCAAGGGCAATAGCTCTAGTGTTGTCACAGAAGAGAGTCATCGGGCCCGACGCATTGGGAATGACTCCTAGGTCGGTAATGAACTCCTTCACCCAGATTGCTTCTTGTGCTGCCTCCGAGGCTGCCATGTACTCCGCTTCACATGTAGATCCCGCCACAACGCTTTGCTTGCAACTGCACCAGCTTACTGCCCCACCATTCAAAATATACACGTATCCGGTTTGTGACTTAGAGTCATCTAGATCTGTGTCGAAGCTAGCATCGACGTAACCCTTTACGACGAGCTCTTCGTCACCTCCATAAACGAGAAACATATCCTTAGTCCTCTTCAGGTACTTCAGGATATTCTTGACCGCTGTCCAGTGTTCCATGCCGGGATTACTTTGATACCTTCCTACCAAACTTACAACAAGGTTTACATCAGGTCTGGTACACAGCATGGCATACATAATAGACCCTATGGCCGAGGCATAGGGGATGACACTCATCTTTTCTCTATCTTCTGCCGTGGTCGGGCATTGAGCCGTGCTCAATTGCATACCTTGCAATACAGGCAAGAACCCCTTCTTGGACTGATCCATATTGAACTTCTTCAATATCTTGTCAAGGTACGTACTTTGTGAAAGACCAATGAGGCGTCTCGATCTATCTCTATAGATTTTGATGCCTAATATATAAGCAGCTTCTCCAAGGTCCTTCATTGAATAACACTTGTTCAAGTAGGCCTTTATGCTTTCCAAGAATTCTATATCATTTCCCATCAATAGTATGTCATCCACATATAATATGAGAAATGCTACCGAGCTCCCACTCACTTTCTTGTAAACACAGGCTTCTCCATAAGTCTGTGTAAACCCAAACGCTTTGATCATCTCATCAAATTGAATGTTCCAACTGCGAGATGCTTGCACCAGCCCATAGATTGAGCGTTGGAGCTTGCACACCTTGTTAGCATTCTTAGGATCGACAAAACCTTCCGGCTGCATCATATACAATTCTTCCTTAAGAAAGCCGTTAAGGAATGCCGTTTTGACGTCCATTTGCCATATCTCATAATCATAGAATGCGGAAATTGCTAACATGATTCGGACGGACTTCAGCTTTGCTACGGGTGAGAAAGTCTCATCGTAGTCAACCCCTTGAACTTGTCGATAACCCTTAGCGATGAGTCGAGCCTTGTAGATGGTCACATTACCATCTGCGTCTGTCTTCTTTTTAAAGATCCATTTATTTTCTATGGCTCGCCGATCATCGGGCAAGTCAGTCAAAGTCCATACTTCGTTTTCATACATGGATCCTATCTCGGATTTCATGGCTTCTAGCCATTTGTCGGAATCTGGGCCCGCCATCGCTTCCTCATAGTTCGAAGGTTCACCGTTGTCTAACAACATGATTTCCAAGACAGGGTTGCCGTACCACTCTGGTGCGGAACGTGTCCTTGTGGACCTATGAAGTTCAGTAGCAACTTGATCTGAAGTTTCATGATCATCATCATTAACTTCCTCTCTAGTCGGTGCAGGCACCTCAGGAACATTTTCCTGAGTTGCGCCACTTTCCGGTTCAAGAGGTAATACTTCATCAAGTTCTACTTTCCTCCCACTTACTTCTTTCGAGAGAAACTCTTTCTCTAGAAAGGATCCATTCTTGGCAACAAAGATCTTGCCTTCGGATCTGAGGTAGAAGGTGTACCCAATAGTTTCTTTAGGGTATCCTATGAAGACGCATTTTTCCGACTTGGGTTCGAGCTTTTCAGGTTGAAGTTTCTTGACATAAGCATCGCATCCCCAAACTTTTAGAAACGACAGCTTAGGTTTCTTCCCAAACCATAATTCATACGGTGTCGTCTCAACGGATTTCGACGGAGCCCTATTTAAAGTGAATGCGGCAGTCTCTAAAGCATAGCCCCAAAATGACAGCGGTAGATCAGTAAGAGACATCATAGATCGCACCATATCCAATAGAGTGTGATTACGACGTTCGGACACACCATTACGCTGAGGTGTTCTAGGCGGCATGAGTTGTGAAACTATTCCACATTTCCTTAAGTGCGTGCCAAATTCATGACTCAAGTATTCTCCCCCACGATCTGATCGCAAGAACTTGATTTTCCTGTCATGTTGATTCTCAACCTCACTCTGAAATTCCTTGAATTTTTCAAAGGTCTCAGACTTGTGTTTCATTAAGTAGACATACCCATATCTACTCAAGTCATCAGTGAGGGTGAGAACATAATGATAGCCACCGCGAGCCTCAACACTCATTGGACCGCACACATCAGTATGTATGATTTCCAATAAGTTGGTTGCTCGCTCCATTGTTCCTGAGAACGGAGTCTTGGTCATTTTACCCATGAGGCATGGTTCGCACGTGTCAAATGATTCGTAATCAAGAGACTTCAAAAGTCCATCTGCATGGAGCTTCTTCATGCGTTTGATACCTATGTGACCAAGGCGGCAGTGCCACAAGTATGTGGGACTAACATTATCAACCTTACATCTTTTGGTATTCACACTATGAATATGTGTATCATTACGCTCGAGATTCATTACGAATAAACCATTCACCAGCGGGGCATGACCATAAAACATATCTCTCACATAAATAGAACAACCATTATTCTCGGATTTAAATGAGTAGCCATCTCGAATTAAACGAGATCCTGATACAATGTTCATGCTCAAAGCTGGCACTAAATAACAATTATTGAGGTTTAAAACTTATCCCGTAGGTAAATGTAGAGGTAGCGTGCCGACGGTGATCACATCGACCTTGGAACCATTCCCGACGCGCATCGTCACCTCGTCCTTCGCCAGTCTCCTCTTATTCCGCAGCTCCTGCTTTGAGTTACAAATGTGAGCAACCGCACCGGTATCAAATACCCAGGAGCTACTACGAGTACTGGTAAGGTACACATCAATTACATGTATATCACATATACCTTTAGTGTTGCCGGCCTTCTTGTCCGCTAAGTATTTGGGGCAGTTCCGCTTCCAGTGACCACTTCCCTTGCAATAAAAACACTCAGTCTCGGGCTTGGGTCCATTCTTTGGCTTCTTCCCAGCAGCTTGCTTACCGGGCGCGGCAACCCCCTTGCCGTCCTTCTTGAAGTTCTTCTTACCCTTGCCTTTCTTAAACTTAGTGGTTTTATTCACCATCAACACTTGATGTTCCTTTTTGATCTCCACCTCCGCTGATTTCAAAATTGAATATACCTCAGGAATGGTCTTTTGCATCCCCTGCATATTGAAGTTCATCACAAAGCTCTTGTAGCTCGGTGGAAGCGACTGAAGGATTCTGTCAATGACCGCGTCATCCGGGAGATTAACTCCCAGCTGAGTCAAGCGGTTGTGCAACCCAGACATTTTGAGTATGTGCTCACTGACAGAACTATTTTCCTCCATCTTACAACTAAAGAACTTGTCGGAGACTTCATATCTCTCGACCCGGGCATGATCTTGGAAAACCATTTTCATCTCTTCGAACATCTCATATGCTCCGTGTTGCTCAAAACGCTTTTGGAGCCCCGGTTCTAAGCTGTAAAGCATGCTGCACTGAACGAGGGAGTAATCATCAGCACACTGCTGCCAAGCATTCATAACGTCTTGGTTCTCTGGGATGGGAGCGTCACCTAGCGGTGCTTCTAGGACATAATCTTTCTTGGCAGCTATGAGGATGATCCTCAGGTTCCGGACCCAGTCCGTATAGTTGCTGCCATCATCTTTCAGCTTGGTTTTCTCTAGGAACGCGTTGAAGTTGAGGGCAACATTAGCGTGGGCCATTTGATCTACAAGACATATCATAAAGATTTTAGACTAAGTTCATGATAATTAAGTTCATCTAATCAAATTATTCAATGAACTCCCACTCAGATAGACATCCCTCTAGTCATCTAAGTGAAACATGATCTGAATCGACTAGGCCGTGTCCGATCATCACGTGAGACGGAGTAGTCATCAACGGTGAACATCTCATGTTGACCGTATCTTCTATACGACTCATGTTCGACCTTTCGGTCTTCCGTGTTCCGAGGCCATGTCTGTACATGCTAGGCTCGTCAAGTCAACCTAAGTGTTTCGCATGTGTCCCGAGGCCATGTCTGTACATGCTAGGCTCGTCAACACCCGTTGTATTCGAACGTTAGAATCTATCACACCCGATCATCACGTGGTGCTTCGAAACAACGAACCTTCGCAACGGTGCACAGTTAGGGGGAACACTTTTCTTGAAATTTTAGAGAGGGATCATCTTATTTAAGCTACCGTCGTTCTAAGCAAATAAGATGTAAAATATGATAAACATCACATGCAATCAAATAGTGACATGATATGGCCAATATCATTTTGCTCCTTTTGATCTCCATCTTCCGGGCTCCATGATCATCGTTGTCACCGGCATGAGACCATGATCTCCATCATCATGATCTCCATCATCGTGTCTTCTTGAAGTTGTCTCGTCATCTATTACTTCTACTACTATGGCTAACGCTTTAGCAATAAAGTAAAGTAATTACATGACGTTTATGTTGACACGCAGGTCATAAATAAATCAAGACAACTCCTATGGCTCCTGCCGGTTGTCATACTCATCGACATGCAAGTCGTGATTCCTATTACAAGAACATGATCAATCTCATACATCACATATATCATTCATCACATCCTTTTGGCCATATCACATCACATGGCACATGCTGCAAAAACAAGTTAGATGTCCTCTAATTGTTGTTGCAAGTTTTTACGTGGCTGCTATAGGTTTCTAGCAAGAACGTTTCTTACCTACGCCAAAACCACAACGTGATATGTCAATTTTTATTTACCCTTCATAAGGACCCTTTTCATCGAATCCGAACCGACTAAAGTGGGAGAGACAGACACCCGCTAGCCACCTTATGCAACTAGTGCATGCCAGTCGGTGGAACCAGTCTCACGTAAGCGTACGTGTAAGGTCGGTCTGGGCCGCTTCATCCCATGATGCTGCCGAATCAAGATAAGACTAGTAACGATAAGTAAATTGACAATATCGACGCCCACAAATGCTTTGTGTTCTACTCGTGCATAGAAACTACGCATAGACCTAGCTCATGATGCCACTGTTGGGGATCGTGGCAGAAATTTAAAATTTTCTACGCATCACCAAGATCAATCTATGGAGTAATCTAACAACGAGGGGAAGGGGAGTGCATCTACATACCCTTGTAGATCGCTAAGCGGAAGCGTTGCAAGAACGCGGATGAAGGAGTCGTACTCGTAGCGATTCAGATCGCGGTTGATTCCGATCTAATCGCCAAAC
Organism: Triticum urartu; assembly: GCF_003073215.2. Classification (NCBI taxonomy): domain Eukaryota; kingdom Viridiplantae; phylum Streptophyta; class Magnoliopsida; order Poales; family Poaceae; genus Triticum; species Triticum urartu. Next base: position 662,750,929 of record NC_053024.1, on the reverse strand, counting down.
AACGGCGCCTCCGCGTTCAACACACGTGCAGCCTGGTGACGTCTCCTACGCCTTGATCCAGCAAGGGGAGAAGGAGAGGTTGGGGAAGACTCCATCCAGCAGCAGCACGACGGCGTGGTGGTGGTGGAGGAGCGCGGGACTCCAGCAGGGCTTCGCCAAGCACTACGAGAGACGAGGAGAGAGAGGGGTAGGGTTGCGCCAACAGGGAGATCGAATCGTCTCTATTGCAGCCCCAATACCTCAAGTATATATAGGGGAAGGGGAGGGGCTGCGCCCCATCTAGGGTTCCCTCCCTAGGGGTGGCGGCAGCCCGAAAACCCATCTAGGGTTGCGGCCAAGAGGGGGAGAGGGGGAGGCGCACCTGGGGTGGGCCTTAGGGCCCATCTGCCCTAGGGTTTGCCCCCCTCCCCTCTAGGAGGCGCCTTGGGCCTTGGTGGGAGGCGCCCCAGCCCACCTAGGGGCTGGTCCCTTCCCACTATTGGCCCATGTAGGCCTCCGGGGCCCGTGGCCCCTCCCGGTGGACCCCCGGACCCCTCCGGTGGTCCCGGTACACTACCGGTGATGCCCGGAACACTTCCGGTGGCCAAAACCATACTTCCTATATATCAATCTTTACCTCCGGACCATTCCGGAACTCCTCGTGACGTCCGGGATCTCATCCGGGACTCCGAACAACATTCGGTAACCGCGTACATACTTTCCCTATAACCCTAGCGTCATCGAACCTTAAGTGTGTAGACCCTACGGGTTCGGGAGTCATGCAGACATGGCCGAGACAACTCTTCGGTCAATAACCAACAGCGGGATCTGGATACCCATGTTGGCTCCCACATGCTCCACGATGATCTCATCGGATAAACCACGATGTCAAGGATTCAATCAATCCCGTATGCAATTCCCTTTGTCTATCGGTACGATACTTGCCTGAGATTTGATCATCGGTATCCCGATACCTTGTTCAATCTCGTTACCGGCAAGTCTCTTTACTCGTTCCGTAACACATCATCCCGTGATCAACTCCTTGGTCACATTGTGCACATTATGATAATCTCCTACCGAGTGGGCCCAGAGATACCTCTCCGTTACACGGAGTGACAAATCCCGGTCTCGATTCATGCCAACCCAACAGACACTTTCGGAGATACCCGTAGTGTACCTTTATAGCCACCCAGTTACGTTGTGACGTTTGGCACACCCAAAGCACTCCTACGGTATCCGGGAGTTGCACAATCTCATGGTCTAAGGAAATGATACTTGACATTAGAAAAGCTTTAGCATACGAACTACACAATCTTTGTGCTAGGCTTAGGATTGGGTCTTGTCCATCACATCATTCTCCTAATGATGTGATCCCGTTATCAACGACATCCAATGTCCATGGTCAGAAAACCGTAACCATCTATTGATCAACGAGCTAGTCAACTAGAGGCTTACTAGGGACATGGTGTTGTCTATGTATCCACACATGTATCTGAGTTTCCTATCAATACAATTCTAAAATGGATAATAAACGATTATCATGAACAAGGAAATATAATAATAACTAATTTATTATTGCCTCCAGGGCATATTTCCAACACAAACTGCAATGTGTGCCGGAGGCAGGCCATGTTGCAAATATGTCCTATGCGTGATGCAGCATTACTCATGGTATTGAGCTGGTGAAGCAGGGTGTCATTTGGCATGTGGGGGATGGGCAGCATATCCGAATTTGGGAGGACCCGTGGATCCCTAGAGCCTGGTCGATGAAGGTGATAACTCCTAGAGGAGGTAACTTGTTGACCATGGTTTCCGAGCTTATCGATCCTACTACTGATCAGAGACATGTTCTGGGAGGAGGACGCCAATCTAATTCTTCAACTGCCGCTGAGAGATGGAGCTGAGGATTTCATGGCATGGCACTTTAACTCCAGGGGTAACTTTTCAGTTCGACAAGCCTATAGACTAAAGCGAGCTCTCTCTGAAACTCCGACAGAAGGAGGTGATGGTGCCCCACAAGCGATTGGTGACCTGAATGATGGTGGCGATGGCAAGTGGAAAAGACTTTGGAAAATGCCATGCCCAGGGAAAATCAGCCATTTTATGTGGAGAATGGCGCACAACACCCTTCCCAGTAAGGATATTTTGTGCAGGAGGGGGTGCAAATTGAAGACCACCGATGCTTTCTCTACAATTCTAGGCATGAGTCAGCGAAACATTTGTTTGTTGAGTGCCAGGAGGTCAAGCAGGTGTGGAGAGAACTGAATCTCAAACATGTCAGGCAGCAGCTTGCAGAATGTAATTCAGTTGGGGAGACTCTTGACAGCCTGTGGAAGTAGTCAGAGACAATCCGTATGCAGATCATTGTATTGTGGTGGGAGTGGTGGACTCAGCGGAATAAAGTGCGCGAGGGAGAGAAACCGTTGGAGGCCAACCAGTTTGCCGCTCGAGCCGCATGCACAGCCGCGGAGTACCATGAGTGTTTCTGCAAATCGCCTAAGCAAGTTGCGCAGACACAGCCATGGCTTTCGCCACCCCTAGAGGTGGTAAAGTTCAATGTGGATGGGGCTCACATTCCCAGGAACCAACATGATGCATGGGGGGTGCTGGCTCGGGACAGCGCTGGCACAGTAGTAGCAGCACGGGCGGGACGAGTGGAGCATGTTGCCGATGCGTTTGACACTGAATTGCATGCGGTGGAAAAGGCAATAGACCTGGCGGCAGAGCTCGGAGTGGTCAGGCTGATAATCGAGACGGATGCGCAGCTAGTTGAACAAGCCCTCAACAGACGAACACCAGATTTCTCACAGCAGGCACATGAAATTGCAGATGTCAGGGTTCAAGCCAGGCTCTGGCTCTCCTCCGGCGACTTTGTCCACTGTAAGCGGGAGGCAAATATGCATGCCCACCATCTTGCCAAGTTAGGCTTATCACTCCCTCAGGGAGAAACTGATGTATTTGATGATGATGTTTCAGCTCACGTAGCTGCGTCTGTAATGGGTGATTTAGGCCATAATGTTGAGTAGCAAAGCTTTATGCTTACTCTCTCTCTTTCTCTCTCTCTCACTAGTAAGTGTGCACGTGCAACACACGTCTCGACTAATATTATAACCATACATGACAATTGTGTGTATAAAAAGATATTCCCTCCATTCACAAATTCCTACTTGTGTCAATTTAGTTTGGAACATCCTACTCAGAATTTCCATCAGAGCAAGAGCACCGCTGTGTTCTTGCAAAATCTTCTCAAGCTCAAATCTGCCCACCCCGCCAAAAGAAATCTGCCCCTCAGAAAGTATGGTCCTACGAAAAAAAGAACGGCAAGTAGCCAGCGTGAAAACACATATCATAACTGATAAACAAACATGTCATTTTTCTCTACTAATAAATTCAAGTCTTGTGCTGAAGTGGATTTTTGGATTTACTAATTTATAACTGTTAACATTTTCACATATAATATTCTATAAGAAGTGTTATATATGTTGATTAGATACAAACTCCACACCATGTTGCTCAACAAAATTTGTAATATCTTGAAATGGTGTACATGCTTGTACGTCAATGGAACATATGTACATAGTATCTTCCAGAGGCTGAAGTTGTTTCTTTCTTTACGACAGACACTTGAGGTGTGCAGTAGTGAACAAAAGAGCCTATAGGAACAGATAGTGTGTTTAGCACAAAAGAAGTAGTACAAGTTATTCGAGGACAAGCACATGATTTCTAGTGTGTTATTTATGACACACAACTGAATGAGAACTTGAAAAATACAAAATGTCCAAGATAAAATGTGAGTATGAGATGCGCCAATTTGTTTATTCAGAGGTGAGTTTCAAGTAAGTCGTTTCAAGTTACATTATTCAGAAACATTGTTGCAAAAATAACAAGATACATAGTTAAATCGAACAGTCACATCCTAATTCAAGTTACATTATGCAAAAATCTGCCACCATTGATTGCTCTTGTGTGATTATTGTTGGGCAGAGGGATGTCGCTGACGCTTACTCAAGCCACAAAAGCTGACATCAGGGGAAGAATTTGCTGGACCATTGTTTTGAGGTCTTAAATTGCAATGTCCATCTGCGTATGGTTACTCCAACTACAGTTACACTCCAATGCATAGATCAATTCTAAAATCCCAAACCATTTTGTAAATCTCGCATGCTACATCCGAGAGTTTTGGGAAAAGCAAAAGTTCAAATATTAGTTGTGGTACAAAAATTAAGACACTTGATGTACTATCATCTACTCTCTCCGTTTCTAAACATAAGCCTTTTTGAGATGTCCCTAGGGACTACATAGGGATGTATATAGACATATTTTAGAGTGGAATTCACTCATTTTCCTCCGTATGTAGTCCATATTGGAATCTCTAAAGGGCTTCTATATAGGAACGGGGGGAGTATTTGTCCTTAAATGGGGAATTCTCTTGATGCAAACGGAGGTACATCCTTACCTGCAGATAGAAAAGTACAAACGTCAAACAAGACTATGAAATAATCCAATCCTTCTACTGCACAATCCAGTAAATCCCATGTAAAGAATGCATATTGAGATGTATGACACATTACTGAATTTTGCATCTACAGGGCCTACCTAAGTCAGCCTACATCGGTAACTTCCTGCACACAAACTATACTTTGCTGTATTTTGCATGTATCAAATAATGAGCCTCACTAAATCAAGCATACACATGTCAGTACAGAGAACGACTGCTCATGCAAGATCATTAATTCAGAAATTAGGCAAGCTGCTAAATTCAGTGCAACTCCAAGATCGAAGCAAGCGTACAACCGATGTGGCCGCTCCCTGTGCACCCTCGGCAGTGTGGAGGCACGACGACACGCGGCCTTGTTCGCCAACGGCCGCCTTGAGTGCGTCCACATCCCCGGTGGTGGCCGCAGCTCCCGTGTGCGGCGTTGAGGCAATGAGTGTGAGTTTGAGTGACAACAGTAATATGCAGATGTCTACATAAGCAGTAACATAACGGTAGCATGAATCAGTTGATTCCAAGACATGTCTTCACGTAGACGGTGGGTTTGCAAGTGCACGATCTTTAATCTATACCTCTGAGCAGCCATGTGAGGGCAGAAAAAAGGATTAGGAGGGAGACATGGTGGTTCGCTGTACCTGCACATCAAGTGGCGGTGCTCGGTCTCGCCCGTTGGACGGCGGCCACACATGTGACGGGACGGTGGAGGAGCATCCGTACGCTCGCCTGGATCCTGTTGGTGGTGGTGCTTGAGGCCTACAAGATCTAGCTGCCACGGATGAGAGAACGAATAAGTGGAGAACAAAGGCCATGGCGAGGCCCCTTCATCGCTCGGATCCCATGGGCTACCGCGTCGAGATAGCTGGGAGACGTCAGATCCATGCCGCCGTGTCGCGGTAGCAGCAGTCGGAGATGGAGAGGGGTGTCGGCACACCTATTAAGGACGGGGAGAGAGGACGACGGGGGCGTCGTTGCTGTGCTCGTCCTCCTCTTCTGGCCATGGTTCTCGCCATGGAGGCAGCGGCGGGATGGGAGCCAGTGGCGTAGGTAGGATGGGGCACCGGCTCCCCGGTGGATTTCCTGAGGTTTTTTTAGGCGTTAAATTTTGGATTAGCGCTAATTTCGAGGTGCGATTAGGTGGGCGGTTAGCGATAATTGAGCGTGGGGTTAGATGGTTGCCGATTGAATCTCTCGTCTGCTGGTTGGCAGAGTTTTCGTTCGCCTGAGTGTATGTTTTCTTGTTTAATAGTAGTATAGAAGTATAGAAGTATAGAAAAAGGTAGCCAGCCAAAAATTGCGTGCCACCGAGCCCCTGACCGGACCGGACGTCAAACACCCAGAAGAAATGCGACCGAGGTTTAACGGAGACTCTAGATGACTTACCGACAGTAGACGGACGCATGACCCCTCATTCGCAAAAAAAAAAAGAGATGCATGACCTGCCTCGTACTGTACTACGTAGAAGAAATGTTAGGATCGATTTTTCTCTCCGATCGGTGGCGCATCAAGTTGCAACGAACGGCATGAGGCGCGTGACCCCTCCCTCACCGTTAACGTACAAGAGAGACGAACGAAAGAACGATCCATAGAGCTAGCCGGCCGGTCAGACACGCGATCGGCGACCGAGACGGACGAGGATGGCACACATGCGCACGCATGCGCCGTCACCTAGTACGTCCGCATACGGGCCGAGACGGACGAGGACGGGGACGGGGACGGACGGACGGGCGAGATCGACGGTCGACAGCGAGCGAAATACTGCGCGCTGACCTTTGAAATTTGAACACTGCGCTAGCTAGCTGGGCGGGCGAAATACCTAGCTTGAGGAAAGCTTGTGTGGCGCAGCTCGCTCCAAGGTCCACGCCAAGGCCGCAGGCAGCGTTCCACTCGTGCGCGCGCGACGCCCGTGGGTTGCCGACTGGATCGGGCACACGTTTTTCAATGATTGTACCGTCGCGAGAACGACGGCCGTCCCTCCGGTCGCGGTCAAGATTCGCCGCCCACCGTTCGATTTGAATTAACTTCCTTCCGTCTCGTCTTATCCCTGTCCCGATCGCGTCCACGAACGGGCCAGGATTTAGACGGGAAAAGTGCGGAGAGACAGCAACGGCTTGGCATATTACCTCATGTACAATGATGGCATATGGATGTGAGAAAAAAATAGATTAAGGCATCTGTATTGATTTTTTTTCCAATGCAATCTATCATTAGTGAGTCTCATAAAAAAATAGAGTAGAAAATAAAGACTTTAGTGCACATGTATCTCTATTTTTTACTCTAACTTTTTCAGTTTTTTACATTGGACCATCATTTTTCTCTCCAAACACCCGCCTCCTGCAGAGGATCCCGCTTCTCCATCTGAACCTACTTTTCCTCGCATCCGATCCTACATGATGTACGAGGCATCACCTTGGGGCTATACGTTGGCCATGCCCTTACCAACCCATCCACGATCGAACCTCTCATGTACGTTGTAAGATGTTTCGAAGCCTTTAAGATGTCCACAACATCTGTAAGAACTCACGAGCCGAAGCTCCATGAACAGTAAAATAAAAATTTAAACACAAAGCTAAAAAAACGACGGCCAAAAGATAAATTTGGGGTCTGCGACACAGTTTTCTATCCAGGTACTGTTCGGATCAATTTTTCTTCTTCTGAGAGCTACTCAAATGTCTGAACGCGTTGAAACTTGGCACGGACCTCATACACTAAAACATCTTACATGCAAAAAATGTTCTTTTGTAATTTACCGTTCATCGGGTGCAGATGAGCCCGGACTCAAAGATGGATATTCGCTCACGAGCCATCAGTTATGATCTCTGGACATTCTCCAGTCCCGCAGCCACTGAGATAGGTGATGAAAATTCTATGTTAGCCCTACCACGGAAGAAGAAAAGAAAAAAATACGAGAGAAATGCAAGGACATAAATATTGAAGGTGGAAGTTTGTTACCAAGCCAGAGAAGTTGTCCCACCTTGTCTCCTGCAATATATGGTTCCATCATCTTTAACAAGATTGTTTCAATTACTAACTCTTGCATAACTTATTATTGCTATTGAATTGATGTACGAGAAAAATATGGTGTTGCCTCGAAAAGAACTTATTGTAACCACCATTTAATAATAGTGGAATAAGATTTGAGTGGGTTCGGACGTGGCTTCTGCCCCGACCTCAGGGTTCCCATGTTAGAATTTGGTGTTCATGGGTTAATGTTATTACTGTAGTTTGGAGTGGCTTTTAGGACCTCAGGCAGTTTCTAGGCATTGCTTGAAGCTTTCTCAAGACCTAAGATGATGTCTTAGGTGTGGCTTGCGCCAGGTCCTCCATATATGCATATACATGTTTCCTTCCTTGTGAGCAATGGTCATTCAAGTTAGTGCATGAAGTAGCCTTGAAATTATACATTGATCCAGCCGCAATTTCAAGATTGCCACAAAATGTGTGCTAATTCGGAACACACCGATGAAGACACATGGTGAAAATAAATAAACTGAATCCACCTAGAATATTACCGCGCCATGGCCATTCAACATTATCAAATTAGTGTCGTCTCTCTAGTTTATGCTTATACGTATTTATGTGGGTAAACTATTTTTTAGCTTAAATAGAGAATAAGTAGTGGTCGATGCTTGCAAAGCATAATACTTGATGGCTTGCTGTCCCTGGTTCCACATTTGCCCCATTCTTCACCTTCAGGAGTCTTCGTTACTTCCTCGTCCATTCATGCATCCATGGTCTCTCTTCGTTCGTCTTCTCCTTGCTCTTCTCCTGTTGTATGTATGCCCATCGATCGGGATGGCAGAAATGTTCTCGTGTAGAGAATGTAAATAGAGACAGACAATACAAAGAATGTAAAGAGATACAAATAATACAACCCCGCAGATGGCTAGACATGAAGATAATGAACATATGACTGAAAACTACGAATTAAGAAAGCTTGGCTCTAATTTGGCGAAATCAACAGTTGTGGCATCAAAATATGCCAACAATCTATCATTGTACGAAATCACTTTTGCTAATTTGTAGTTATCTATTGTTTTTTAAATATTCCTTACCTTAAATTGCCCAATTCACAAAAAATTAATAATTGCACACTACTATGGTGAAACCGAACTTTTTGAAGGTGCGCCACTTCAGTGAAGTATACTACTATATGAATTGACTTGGAGATCCATGACGGGGTGGATATTCATACGAGTGCTTAGAAATGTGATTCAGGTTTTAAAAAGTTTCAGGTAACTCATGAATAGACAACACCTATCATTCTGTCAATACCCAGTACAACCCTTTTTTAAACCTGGTTGAATAAACGACAAGAATTGACCAAATCAATAGTTTTGCATAATAATATCAAGGGAGTATAGGTTTGCATCTAGCCCGAGACCCGAATTAACTAATTAGTTACCACACAAAAAAACTAGTTAATTTTGGACCGGCTTAACCAGCGAACGTTCGCTGGGGATGGCAATTGTGAACGACTTTGATGACAATTTGTGTTCGTCGAGGATGAAAATTTTAGTTAGCAAGCATGGCAACTCCGCTTCAGTTCTGTTTTTCGCGAGGATTTGCCGTGCTTGCAAACTAAAATTGTCATCCTCACGACAATATAAACTGCCATAGAAAACGATCGATACTCCATAAAGAAACACAAGTTCCACTGGTATAGATCAAACAAAATGATCACCCAAAGTTAATCTCCTTTTGTGTATCCCACACATAAACCCGCATTTTTTTTGTTTCTAATTTAGGAGCTCAAGCCCCAATTTTCATTTCCATGAAACCGGTAATACAAAGAACATCCAACACACGCGCTTACATGCATGCATAGAATAGATCTTCTTTCCTTCCACTTTTACAATCTAAATCAGCTAGGCGTGTGTGGGGGGTTGAGACGTCTAAGTATATGCAAATTAAGCACCTGCTCGATCTGTGTATGCGCGCGCAGATTCCTCTCGGTTCTGCATGCACCCGCTCCTGCTAGCTAGCTGCGCGCCTATAGCTCACCTCCTACCGCCAGCCGCCGTCTGCGAGAAGAAGAAGGACGCCGGCGTGGACTTGGCCGGGCTGAGCACCCGGTACCCCGCCGGCCGGACCTTGATGTTCCCACTGCCGGCGCGCTGCAGCCCGCATATTGGCGTCGACGGGGCCACGGTTGCCTCGCTGTCGTCGTCGTCCTGGACGTCGTGGTCCATGTGCCAGAGCACGTCGAGGAAGGCGTCGACGGCGCAGGGCAGCGCGAGGGGCCCCTGCGCCGCGTAGCCGTACTCCTGCTCGGCGTCGTCGAGGAGGCGCCGGAAGAGCGGGTGGTTGGCGCGGTCGGCGCGCACGACAAACCGCTCCCGCTCCGGGCCCACGTACACCGAGAAGCACCCCGGCGCCACCGCCGCCGCCGACCTGCCACCGCTGTTCAGCCCAGACCGGCATCGCTCCAGCGTCCTCGACACCAGGCTCTTCCTCGCGCCCTTGCTCGCCGCCATGCCGCCCGTGGACGTCGACGGACTCGAGACGGGGCTGGTGACCAAGAGTGGATGCGCCGGCTGGATTGTAAGGATGATGGCATGCATGAGAGAGGGGGCCGGCCGGGTTGTGTGTATATATATATGTACGCAAGCTACGCAAGGTAGATGGGTCTAGGTAGCTAGCTAGCTAGCTAGCTCAAGACGGACGGCGACACGGCGTGCGGTGTGACATGCATGGTGGGCTAGCCCCATTAGTTGACCTGACGCGTGGGCATGCATTGACTTATGACTCGCCGTGAGCTGCAGCGCGCAGGGTCATATGGTGCAGGACAGACCAGGACGATCGAGGACGAGGAGGAAGGCAAGGTGGAGATGTGCTCCTACGCTAGCTCTAAGCAATAAGTACGTACTTAATTAGGGCAATTAACTACTGACTTATTGCTGGGCCGGCTACTTAACTAATAATTAGGGTATTAGCAATGGCCATGCATGTGCATCAACGGAGAAAGTGAAGCCGCAAGTGGATTTTGTGATTGCAGCGGCTAGGGAAAAAGCTAATCGGGAAAGGTACGTGCTGTGGGGACTTAATCCGGGCGGAATATATATCAAATGGGCAATAATTGCCTTAGTTTAGTGGTCGACGCCATGGTCAACGCCTTCCGAATGTGATGTGGAACAAGCACTGCATCTGCAGCTGCCTCGCTAGGCTTTTGCTATGGCTACACATGCACCGTATTTCCTCCATCCAAAATAGATGACCCAACTTTATATTACTTTGTAACATGTATTTTGGAACGAAAGAAGTAATCATCTATTTTGGAATGAAAGGAGTAATTATTAAGAGTATATTCCACTTTCAACTCTCGTGTTGTGGCTTTGTGACATGTTTTTATCACATTTCAAAAATCTTGTCAGATTTTTGCACCATAGTCGTCCTCTTGTAACATGTATTTTCACCTACTTTTGTTTTTAGCCCAAAGTTAAAGCTGAATCCATCCACTTGTTTTTACCATATTTCAGTGACGGTTAGTATCTTCTACTTTCTACTCTCGTGCTGTGAGTTTTGACTTTGTGACATATTTTATCTCATTTCTAACATTTTGAATATTTTGTGACATGCATATCTTACCTAATTTTGTTTTAATCACAAACGAAAGCTAAACCCACTTGTTAGGACGGTGGAGGCGGTTTCCTAAAATACATCCAACAACTCTATCATGTCTGAGTTAGTATGCTCATCGCGTCTGACACCAAGGAGCGTGTGATGTTTTGATTCTTATGAATCGACGGTTTTTGATCTGGCAGATTGTCACCCTATGCTCCGGCCCGATTGACGCTTGTCGTGGCTTCGGTGATGTTAAGAACTTTTTGGTCATTGTCTCTCATGTCTTGTTGCAATGTGCTCTTTGTTTTCTTCCAGCTTGTATGGTGAGAAAGCAATGACCAGATAACCTGCTATCTTGTAAGGGCGTGTCATCAGCCTTGTTACATTCAATGATATAAGGTTTTCACTTATTGGAGTGGACAACTTATACATTCCACAATATTTGAGGTTAGTATAGCTTTTGCATGTTTATTTTCCTGCAATGTTTTTTCATGGAAGAAAGTAAAATGTAAAAGGTAAACAAAAAGACGATTTTGTAGTGCCATGATATAATTTTTTTGTTTTATCAGAATGTTTGTTGTTCATGTTTGTCCCAGTTTCCTCAATTCGATGTCGCTAGGTGGTCTACGGACCTAGATGTATTTTTTTACTTCTAGTGTTTTTTGTACTACCTTGACAGTTGATGAACAGGCTGGAAGTTATCCTCGCAAAAAATGTAATAAAATTGAATAATGTGCCGAAAATATAAACTACATATGTCAAAATTTATAAGGATAAAGGTCAGTGAGATAAATATATTCTTCATTTAATCAACATCATTTTTCTTATAGCGAGGCTGATGGATACAGATATTTGCATGAAGATATATTTTTTGAAATCTCCATGGGGAGAATTTGTATAGCCAAAGAGAGAGATGCAATGCCGTCCTTGTAAATTAAGATACTTCCAGATAAGATAAGAATGAGCTTGACAGTTCTCACATACTCCAGAAAATGACACTGGCTCTGAGTGTAATAGAATAATACGCCCCGGCCGGAACCCACAGGAACGAAAACACCACAGGGGTATATGAAAACCACATGATTTGTTGAAGTTTTTATCTATACTTTTTAGACTCCCTACAGACCAATAGAGCACAAAAGAAACCAAAAGCGCAGTTACCGTATTTATACAATAATACACTAACATTTCTGATATCAAATTAGTAGCATTAGATTCATGATAAAATATATTTTCATCATATATCTATTTGGTTTCACAAACATTGATATATTTTTACACAAACTCGGTCAAACTTTGAGATAGTTTGACCTTCCAACAAAGTTGGAAATACACTCTTTCAAGGACGAAGAGAGTAGGTGACAGCTGGTGATTGATCAAATTAATATAGTCACTTCGGTTGTATTAACAAATGATTGATTAATCCACCAATCAATTGTTTATTCTGCTGATTTTATCAAATCCAGCGACCGATTTAATTATTCATCAATCATCGCAAGACATATATTTTCGATGAATTAATTGAATAAACAATCTAGTGACCAATCTATCTTATAAGAGGATTCCGGCAATCAACCTTAGAAGAAGAGTTTATCGAATACATGGGTAGAAAAAAGTAGTCTCATCTGTCAATATAAGTGAGAAAGTAATGAGACATCGCCAAAGCTAGCGTGCATGTTGCTAACACATAAACATGGAGTATACTGCTCTATTCGTTGACCTAAACAATTCTGTTCTTTTCCAGTAATCGACATGTTTATCATATATGGCCAACTGATCCAGGAACTACTTATTCAACCAAGGAAAAAATAATTCCTTTCTTTTGAATTGTTTTCAAGAAAGAGCAAATAGAATTTGCTCACTGAATAACAAATTGGAATACCCATCAAATCGAATATTACCACAGTTACTTCACATAATAAATCAGTACTCCCTCCATAAAGAAATATTAGAACGTTTACATCACTATAAACAACACATGTAGTTGTCTTGTGGCCATCTAGTTTAAAAAACAAAAATAAATCACATTGTTTTCTTTAAAAGGTTATATAATATCTTACAAAAGTGTAAAACTTATTATTTTGTCTACCTTCATATGAGGTATATACAATGAAACAATGTATCAAATTGTCTAAAATCTACACACTAAAAATATGAGCAAATCCCACCTTTTGCCCCTAACTATGACCTTGTGAAAACATTTACCCTGTTTTACCCCTTAGTAACAACCTTAACCTTGTGACAATCTTTGCCTCCTTGTATTCTTTTTTTATCAAACTAACAAGGTTTGTGATGAGTACTTAATTAGGAGTATATTCCACTTTCTACTCTCATGTTGTAACTTTGTGACGTATTTTTACGTCATCTGAGAATCTTGTCAGATTTTGCAACGTAGTTGTGCTCTTGTGGCATGTAAATTTTACCTATTTTTGTTTTACCCCAGGCAAAAAGTTGAACCCACTTATTAGGATGGCATGGAAATAGATGGGTAGATAACATGAAAGCATAATTGTTAGTAGCATACAATATTATGCCAAATCCTTCCAAATTTCATTAAATTTTGTTGAATTTATGAAATTTGTTAAATCACTGGGAATAGGTTTAACTAGTTGCAACACATGACTCATATGTCAGCATGGATATACCCAAACATATATGAGAATGAGTTGTTTGTCCGGTCAGTTGGCCCAACATATTGATTCAAATTACCAGTAATGGTGAAAATAATAAAGTATGATAAACAATGTCTAAGGCAATCTGTATGGCGCACTTGTTAGATCAATAATTATATTAAGAGAGAAAACTCCCCTCTTGCCACTAGGCATCTTTTTCACCCGTATCCCTTTAGTTCCCCTCTCCTTCATTGTACTTCCTATGGGGGGGGGGGTATTAACCTTGTTTTAAATTAAAAAAATCTATGTTAACTTTTTGTGTCCATGGTGGTTGCATCTTGATAGTGGAGGATCTATTGCACAGATAAAAGTCCAATTGCCCCGCCCATCAAAATCCTAGTATGATCGTCACGGCTGACACCGAGGGGCTTGTGGTGCTTTAATTCTAGCAGATCAACATTCTCTAGTCTGACAGATTTCCACTTGGTGCTTTGGTCTGACTTGCTAGTGGTTGTGGCATGGTTGTGTCAGGTAGGTCTGTGGCTCTATTATTTCATCATGTTGTGCTCATGGCCTTTTCTCTTGACTGTATGGCGACAAGGTAATGGCTCAACAACCTAACTTGTAGGTTGTTTCCCCATACATGGTGCATTTGACGATCTAAGGTTCCACTTACTAGAGTGGACGACCCAAACGTCGCTTCAAAATTAATCTTTGAGGTTAGTCTAGCTTATGTAGCTTTATTTGTTTTGCGGGTTTTTCACCAAAAACATTTAAGAAAGTCGAGATGCAAACATTGAAACTAGAAACAATGACTTAGAAGTACCATGATGTATTTTTTTATGTTTTATCGGGAATATTTGGTGCTCATGTTTGTTTTAGTGTCGTCAATATGATGTGTTTTGCTTGGTTATTTAGCTAAATCAGACCATTCCTAAAACAAACAAAAAATCAAGATTGTTTACAATAAAAGTTGGTAAAAACAAGTAAATATACGCAATAATTAATGCATTTCATCTTAGCGAGGTTAATCGACCCAGATATTTACATGGATATATTTTCTTCAAAGTTTACATGCAGAGAATTTATATGGCTAAAGTACATGTGTCAACAGAGACTCAGTGTCGTCCTCGTGAGTTAAGATACTCCCTCTGGTCCTTTTCACTCTACGCATTAGATTTTTATCAAGTCAAACTTTACAAAGTTTGACCAAAATTACATTAAAGAATATCAACATCTACAATACAATATATATTATGAAACTGCATTTCACAATGAATCTAACAATATAGAATTGGCATTATGAATGTTGATACATTTTTCTATAAGTTTGGTCAAAGTACAAATACTTTGACTTCGGACAAAACTTATATGCAGACTAAAAAGGACTGGAGAGAGTACTTCCGGATGAGAATGAGCTTTGTCAGTTCTTATATAGTCCAGAGTCCAGACAATCATTCAGAGTACAATAGATTAATAGTACTTTCTTTGGAAACTAATATAACGTTTTATGTTACTATAACTTTAGTAACCTAAAACGTCTTATATTAGTTTAGGGCGTTCCTTTTTGGATTTCTAGCAGGATGGTTTAGAAAAAATCCTAACAGGATAATAGAACATGAGAGAAAAAATCCTAACAGGATAATAGAACATGAGAGAACCCAGCGATGCAGTTTGGGTGTTGTGTCACACAGGCAAGTATCAACTGATTAGATTCCATTCACCAGCTCGATTATTTTTTTCATCAACTGACAGAGACATCATAAATATGTAGGGGCTTGGGATGGATCAAAGTAGTGTCGTCACTTCCGTTGAATTAAGTACCAATTGATTAATCCAGCAACCTAATAGTTTAGTCTGCTGAATTTATCAAGTCCAGCAATCAAATTGTTTATTCTGTTAAATTTATCAAATCCAACAATCTATTAATCTATTCATCAATCATCACAAGACATATATACATTCCCGATGAATAAATTGAATAATTAATCCGGTGTCCAGTCTATGTATTCAAGTATGTCATCTCTGCTGAAAAAAAATAGTGAATCAGCTATCAATCTATTTATCTAATATATACATGCCATTCTGTTGAAGTAAACCGGCAAAAAAAGAAGAAGAAGAGGAGTCCGCCAATCAAACTTGAATGCGATCTTGGACTAGTTCATAGGGTCGGAAAAAGTAGTCTCATGTCAACTTCATGGAGAATGGAACAATGACCTAAGCTAGCGTGCATGTTACTAACACATATACACGTAACATACTGCTTTATTCATTGACCTGAACAATTCCGTTCTTTGTGTTGTAATGGACATGTTTATCATATATGGTCAATTGATTCAGGAACTATTTATGCAACCAAGGAAAATCAGTTCCTTGCTTTGACTTGTTTTCAAGAAAGAGCAAATAGAATTTGCTCACTGAATACCAAATCGGAGTACATGCATAGTTTGCTTTTACAGAATATCCATCAAATCGAATATTCCGATCCGGTATAATTGTATGAACAGAATTTGCTCACTGAAAAAAAGACCAATTTGATCAATCGGAATATCCATCGCATCAAATATTACTACTGTTATTTATACATAAATAATAAAACGGTCACATTCTTTTTGTTAACAAATAACTCATGTAATTTTCTTGTGTCCATATTGTTTTTCTAACACTCTTTCAAAAAATAAACCCCGTTATTTTCTCTACAAGGTTGCATAATACTACATAGTAAAACACATTATTTTCTAATATATAATTCTAGGGAACATGATATAAATTGCTAAGGGCATCTCCAACGACAACCAACGAATTTCCTCCCGCACCCATCCGCAGACCGGGGGGGGGGGGGGGGGGGGGGGGGAGGCAGTCCACGGACATGGATGCGGGAGGATGCCATCCAACCGTAGCCGCATACATCTGGTCTTCCTTATTTTTTTTCAACTCTGCACGATCAAATAGCCACATGCAAAGGGTACAAACGTTCACATAGCCGCATGCAACACTAGTTCAAATTTTAAAAAGTTCAAATATTACATCCCAACATTGTTGTCCCCTTTCACCGCCCACTGATGCTCAATCAGATCTTCCTTCAGCTGCTCGTGAGTTGGTCAATGCTGAATTTGTTGATACATTGAATAAATCTTCAAATGTGGCCGGATTCTGGCCCGGAAGTTGGATAGGATCACACATGTTCTCAAATTCCAGACCCGCGGAAGCATCTTCACTCAACATACTACTTGTATATGTAATCCAAATCGGAATCCATTGCTAGAAAGAAGAAGTGATAACTGTTTTCAGCTTGGGCGATTCATCAAACAGTTGCCGGACATGGTGAGAATAACAGTAGAGGTTGGTACCTGGCGGGGTGGTCAGAGGACAGGGGTTGAACAGAGACGAAGGAGAAGCGGTGGGGAGCCTTGCTGGAGTGCCAGAGGTGACGGAGACGCAGAGTTCCATCAGGGGTGTGGCGTGGTGGCCGGGGTGGTGGAGTGGCGGCGAAGGCAAGAGAGAAAAAAGGAAGGAGAGAAAATGAGGAGGATGGAGTCGCGGGGTCCGGGAAGGGTTTTGGGTGGGCCGGGGGTGTCGGATTCGTATGTTTCACGTGTCCGGACTCCCGCAAACCTCCCCCACTTTTGTCTTCGGTTTGCGGGAGAAATCACACGTCCGGACCGCCCCGCGGACTGATACAGGCCCGCATTGGATGGCTCACACGGTCCAGACAGCGCGGTCCGGACGGATGCGGGCGGTTTATGGGTCCACCTTGGAGATGCACTAATGCCTCTAACGATTACATGTTCAAGTTGTGTACTCGTTCATCTGGCATGCCATCCTAACAAATCGATCATTTTTTCAGTTTGTAAAAAATAATAAAACAGGGCAATTTTTTTTGTAATGAAATAATATATGGCTTTATTTTTTAGACAAATTAAAACCTACCACAGTGTCATAAATAAAGAGTAAAAGGTTTTTTCGAAAAGGGAGACTCCCCGATCTCTGCATCAGAACGATGCATATGATCAACTTTATAAATAAGCAAACAGGTTCAACAAGGTCTTAGAGTCTTAACCAAAAGTAGGTGAAATTTACTCTAAAGATATCAGCTGAATACAGAGTAGTGTGGCGTGTTGTGGGACATGGTGGCTAGCTAGCCCCCCATTCGTAGACCTCATATGGATCATTGACTTGTTGGGTGTAAAGGCTCATGTGGGGCAGTTAGCTACTGATCAGCCTAGTTAGCCAAGACAGAGATATGGTTTTGACAGGGTGTCAAGGACCATGAGAAAGACAAAGGATGAGATAGGCCGTGCAATTAATTACTTAATTAGTGACTTACTGTTGGCCTGTTAGGTTAATTATTCAAGTGGGACTATACAATATTGTAATATGTGCATTGACTACTTGTGAGAAATTAATTAAGAGTACTCTTGCGCATCGAAAGAGAAAACTCTATATGCAAGTGGTTTTGGTTTTGTTTCGAAATGGCAGGATTCCTGCATTCATTAAGAAGAAAAGAGTTGCTCGGTTAATGTGGAAAAACCGAGCGAAAACCAGAATGCCCAGTTAATTATGGAGAATCGGGCGAAAAATCATCATAACCGTTGAGCGGCACACATAAGAAATCCCACATACACCACTCCAAAGAGGGCCTCCGTGAGACTGCACGCAGGCGTCATTGTCATCCCTACACTCCGAGCAAACGACTCCGACTTTGTCGTAGTTGATCATCGACTCAACCCACACTGTAGCGAACTTGTGAAGCTGCATGAACATTCGCGTCAAAACTCGGTCACCTGCAGCGAGACAGTGCAACTCCGACCCCGGCGAAGAACTCTGTGGTTGGGCAAGTGGTTTTTTAGTTGTAGCAGGAAAGGTACATGCATGCATGCTGTGGTTGGGCACCTAATTTGGAGGACATATCAGATTAATGGACAATAATTGCATGTCTTGGTGCTGATCTCTCATGGTCAACACCTTCGAGTGTGGAAGAAGCACAGTATATGTGCTAATGCTAGCAACTCCTACCCCGTGAAGTCATGGAGGACACCAGCTGTGGAATCAATTCAAGTTGCAAGCTTCAGAGTGCTCTGTAAATTAAGGGTTTGCATTTTTATATTACCCACTAAACTTGTAAGACATATGTTCATTTTTCCTTTTATCTTCTATCAATGGAAATCAGTGGTATCTTGCTTCTTCCTTAATTTGTCAACTGCATGGTTGGAGCCGCAACACTCATGGTGATTTGTTAGATTTAATTCATGCTATTTTGATACAAATGACACACGTTTTGAGGTGCACTTGAGAATGAAAATTCTACTTCGTCTTGGTTTATCTTTAGTTTAGCGTAAGCTGCCCTTTCTTCACTTTTCGTTTATTCGGCTTTGTTTTCTGTTTTTCACCATCTTGCATCTTTTTGATGATTCCTTCTCTTCTTCTAACACAAAACAATACACACATTTGGGTGTGTTCTCAATGAAAAACACCTTTACCTTAAAAAAACATACATTGTTTGACAACCTAGCTGGGGTTAAAGGGGGTAAATCTGGTAAGTAAATTAAAACACTTGTAGATAAGAAAGAGTGACTAATCTACTTCTTGACAAAACAACTGATGTGAGCCATTTACTGTCAAAATGAGAGTTGATATGAACCCAACCAAGAGGTTACAGGCTAAAATAAACTAACTAGAGCTTGAGGATGGGGTTTAGAGTTGCCAAGTAATTAATCTATAAATCTAAGGAACATTGTCCGATCCTAATACAATAACGCCTATGCCCAACATCACCACATTAGTCTCATAACCAACATCAGTGATCGCCACCGCCATAGAATAACTCATGCAACTAGTTCATTACTGGTTCTCCTACGAAGCACTGTGTCGCCATGCGAAACAATGACAGGCTGGTGCACCCCAAAATCCAGAAAACCGCAATCCATAAGAGAACCCAAAGAAAGACATGGGAGGTGCCCACGCGCTAGGCTACCCCTCCTAACAAACGAAATTGAATCCCATTGCTGTGAGGTCTATTTGCATCTTTCAATCGCAACCTGGATTGCATTTGGTGTGAGAGTGATTTGTTGTACATTGCCATTTAGGGTTTTAGCTTTTTCTATGGGTCGTCCTCACCGCCTGTCTCATCTTTTCCTTGTGGCAACTCCCCAAAAGCTTCCATCAACCTATGTTTCACGTGCTTGAATGTAGGAGGGTTGTAGTTCTTATTCTTCTTATCTAGGTGTTTGATGCGTGCTCGCTAAGCATGGATAATCTTGTAATTAAATTAAGGCACTTCCAGATAACAAAGAGCATTTTAGTTCGCACATGTTGTATGCAATAGACAATGACATTAATGTTGAACCTTTAGAGAAATAAATGATGCCTCGGTGCACATGAATAAAAAAACACATAAACCTGGGGCACTTTTGGATTCCACTAGAGGATAAAACACAATGGAATACAAAATTGCACTTAGAAGTAAAAACATAAGGAGTACATAGGAAAAACAAGGGAACTCTATTAATGTCTAATCTTGATTTATTTATTTATTAACTAGTTTATCATTTTATCTATTCAATAATGTGTCACTTTTGCTGAATAAAACACTTTAGAAATCTAGCAAACAATTTATTTGTTCATCGTATGACATTGACTACAATTTTTTGTTGGTGGCTTATCTATCCAATATGTATAATTTATATTTTTGCAAAAGTAAATGGTATATGTGCGATAATCCACTTCTGACCCCAAGCTCATCTGCACCCGTGCTGAAGAAAAAAAATCAAAACAAATAATAGAAAAATTCAAAAAATTTCCTTTTTTTGCATGGTAGCTAATTTGATGCGTGATGTCAGCTCCAATTTTCAAATCATTTGTACATCTGAGCAGCTCTCGGCACAAAAGACAATTTCGGGGTCTATAAAAATGTTTACTATTTATGCACTGTTCTGACCTGATTTGTCTTTTTTGTTGAGTGCTACTCAAATGTCCAAATGATCTGAAAATTGAAGCCGACCTCATGCAATAAATTTTATACCATGCAAAAAACATTTGGAATTATTTGATTTTTTTGTGATTTGTTTTCTGACCGGGTGCAAATGAGTCTGGGCACCAAAACGCTACGCTCGTATATGTGCCATTTCTGCTGAACTAGTTAGTTTACTTGTCAATCTAATAGATGTCACCTCTCTTGAAATAATTCGGCAACCAACTTATTTAGTTATTTTAGAGAAGAATCCAGCAATCAAGTTGGCTTGTCGTTTGTACTAGCTAGCTCATAGGGTGTGGCGGTCTTCATCTCGACATGGAGAAAGTATTGGAAACATATATCTAGGCTAACGTATGTTACTAACACATACACAATTGCAGTATAATACTCGATTTGTTGACCTAAAAAATCCGTTCTTTTTGTCCAAAGCAATCTTCATTGAATCACTTCTGATTCGTTTTCATTTTATTTTGTGACGAAAGATACTCCCGATTCAACAAAGGCAAAAAAAAAAACTCCTTGTGTTATTTTGAATTCAAGAAATCGATTTCTAAGGAGTACATAGGAAAAACAAGGGAACTCTATTAATGTCTAATCTTGATTTATTTATTTATTAACTAGTTTATCATTTTATCTATTCAATAATGTGTCACTTTTGCTAAATAAAACACTTTAGAAATCTAGCAAACAATTTATTTGTTCATCGTATGACATTGACTACAATTTTTTGTTGGTGGCTTATCTATCTAATATGTATAATTTATATTTTTGCAAAAGTAAATGGTATATGTGCGATAATCCACTTCTGACCCCAGGCTCATCTGCACCCGTGCTGAAGAAAAAAAAATCAAAACAAATAATAGAAAATTCAAAATTTTCCATTTTTTGCATGGTAGCTAATTTGATGCGTGATGTCAGCTCCAATTTTCAAATCATTTGTACATCTGAGCAGCTCTCGGCACAAAAGACAATTTCGGGGTCCTATAAAAATGTTTACTATTTATGCACTGTTCTGACCTGATTTGTCTTTTTTGTTGAGTGCTACTCAAATGTCCAAATGATCTGGAAATTGAAGCCGACCTCATGCAATAAATTTTATACCATGCAAAAAACATTTGGAATTATTTGATATTTTTGTGATTTGTTTTCTGACCGGGTGCAAATGAGTCTGGGCACCAAAACGCTACACTCGTATATGTGCCATTTCTGCTGAACTAGTTAGTTTACTTGTCAATCTAATAGATGTCACCTCTCTTGAAATAATTCGGCAACCAACTTATTTAGTTATTTTAGAGAAGAATCCAGCAATCAAGTTGGCTTGTCGTTTGTACTAGCTAGCTCATAGGGTGTGGCGGTCTTCATCTCGACATGGAGAAAGTATTGGAAACATATATCTAGGCTAACGTATGTTACTAACACATACACAATTGCAGTATAATACTCGATTTGTTGACCTAAAAAATCCGTTCTTTTTGTCCAAAGCAATCTTCATTGAATCACTTCTGATTCGTTTTCATTTTATTTTGTGACGAAAGATACTCCCGATTCAACAAAGGCAAAAAAAAAAACTCCTTGTGTTATTTTGAATTCAAGAAATCATAGCCCCCCCCCCCCCCCCCCCACACACACACACACAAAATGCGCACAGACATATTATATGATCGGGTCAAATACAAAATCAGAAAACTGCCAATGGTTACTTTCAATTAATATACCAGACATTACCCTGTCTAATAAATTGCATAATTCTTTAATCAAACACATTATTTTGTCTAGTTGAGATACTTTTATAGAATCGTCTAAAATATACTCATTTAGAAAACATCAGTAGAGTTTCCGAACCATGAGAACCTTCTATTTAATTCAAGGAGATAATCCTTGACTTGGTTGCCTTAATTTAATGTGTCTCGATTAATTTAGCTAGTTAAGCATGCCTCGGTAGATGCATCACTGGGTGCTGCCTACAGTGAGACAATATATAAACAAAACAGGCATACACATGTGAGTACGGTGCAGCACAGCGAATGTATTATATTCAAATCCAGTTTGTTTATGAAGTTATGAAGAAATTTTTTCAATATAAAGAGTCGTTCTACGTGCATCATGTAAATATTTATGAAACCGTCACATGTGAAGATTATACTTCCTCCATCTCCGTTTATAAGACATGCGTGTCGTTCTAGGTTTATAAGAAACTACATCCATTTAAGAATTTAATGATATACTTTTGGTGACATATAACTCATATTAAGTTAGTCAAATCGATGACCTAAAACTACTGCACGCCCTATAAACCGAGACCGAGGAAGTACTGTATATTTCACTATCATTAGTGTCCAGTAATCACGACAGAGGTATACAAGCTATAAACAAATGTTAATGAGAGTTTATTGAACTACTTCTATGCACAAGCGACCTACTTGTTTTGTTGCTCATCGACATCTTCTACAGAAACGGTTTGTTCCTCATCATCCACAAGCTCGGTAGCTTCCGTCCGCCTCCCCTCCCCTCCAGATCCCGATCTCCCTCGCCTCCCATCGGCCTCCCATCCCCTCTGCCTCCCCTCCCACCGTCGTCGGATCCCGGCTGAGCAAAGCCCGTGCGGGGGGATGATGGCGGCGGCAGGGCATCCCTTCGTCGTGGCTTGGAGGCATGGCTGTGACGGTGGATCTTGAGCGGGCGCCTCGGGACGACGTGTGTGTGGCCATGGCGCCAGTCACGCAGCGATGTGACCTCCTCTATCTTTGGTTGTCTTCATCATTGGTCCAAAGGGATCTGATCAGTGGGAGTTGCCTCGCGGTGGCTTCCTGGCGGTGGATCAACTGGAGGAGGAGATGGGGGCTTAGCCACTGAAGTGGGTGAGGATGCCACCATCATCGGCGACGCCTGTGCGTGTCGTTTTCCTCATTGGAGGCGATGGTGGGGTGTCCCTCGCTCCATTGTTTTCGGGGGAAACCTCAGATCTGGAGGGGCTAACATTGACGGCAGCGCCCATGGGCGTCGTAGCCCTTGCTGGAGGCGTTGAGGGGTCTCCTAGATCGGATGATGGCGACGTCTTCATCGTCACCCCCATGGGGGCATCATCTTTGGAGACATTCATCGGCTGGACGGACATGTGGACGGCTTGGTGGTTGGCGTCAGTAGGTGGTGGAGCGGTGCTTCATCCTACACATTGATGGCGGTGAATCTCGGCGGCGGGGCGCAGTGGAGACTCGGCGTCCGATGGGTGGCGATGGACTCGCGCAGGAGGACGACACTGTCTGGCATCGTGGTGGCGTCGATGGCAGAGAGACCTGGCAAAGTCGATGCGTCAGTATCTGATCTGAGAATGGATCGATGGATGAAGGAGGCGACGGCCCTTGCAGCATGCGCATGTAGTGCCCACTAAAAGTGTGTCGGACCGGTTTGTAACCCGGTCAAAGTATTGTGGCTTGGATGGGGCATCCGACATTAGATGCTAGGTGTTGGTGCGATGTCCGTTTGGTATTAGGCTCAGATATTCGGCACCCCTTCATCACGGGGATATGAGTAGCGACAAGAATTGCTAAGATGGTGGCTTCAGACTTACTGATGTATTACCTTATAAGGACTTTGTGAATAATTAATAAAATGGCTGCATGCATCGTTCAAATGCAGAGGCCGGGGGACATCCTCCTTTTCGGAAAAAAATGCACAAGTGGTGAATTAGCCAATTAGGTTTATGCTCAATTTGCATACAGTTTTTTTTTGCAGGGTCAGTTTGCATATAGTTGATGTGACTTCTTGTGTTCATTTAATTAAAGTGTGATTTTTTGAAACCCAACAATAGACACCATCAGCCACACAATAACCCCTCAATTATTGTGCATGGGTGCACCAAGGCTTGTCTCCCTAGCAAATACTGTTACTCCAAATCTACAAGAGATGAGGAGACATCCACATGCACTTTCCATCTAAAGTGCTCCACAATCTTTGACTAAAATCAATCTAAAGGAATCTAGTGATTTCAAGAAGAATGTCAATGTCCTGAGGGACATGTGGGATGTCAAAGCAAGTGGTGTGCACTGCAGTCTGCACTATGTGCTGCTTCAATGGGAAAGGCCGAGCCTACCTTGCAGTTGCACCACAGCCCACAAATGTGGCAAGGATGGTTATGAGCCATACATATGATTGGTCACTTTGATGTAATTAAGTTGAGTGGAGAACTAATAGACAATCGCACGTGCAATTGTCAATGTTAAATGTACATGTTTGACTTGGTTCATATCATCATATATGCCTCTCATGTCACACGTGAAAAGACTACTTTTTGGGGAGCTCTACTGTTCTGTTATGTTAAGCTATTCCATCTGTGAACCCACGGCTATATGAAAACAAACTAGAATTTGCGTACAAAAATGAAAAGATATCCATTTTCTTTTCAATCTTCAACTATTGGTGGGGTTCAACCTTCGACAGTAGACTCAAAACCTATGTAAGGCTCAGTTTACGGTTGTTGAACCGTGTCGTGTTATGCTTATTTTAATTTCTTTTGTTTTCTTAAAAAAGAGGATTATCCCCTACCTTTGCATTAGAGTGATACGTGCATCCCTTTTATTAAGTAAAGTCTCTAAAAATCTGCAATCCAGAACAAGCTCAAACAGAGCTGAAAGAAAATCAAAACATAGCAAAGTAAAATCCGCCACAACCCACGAAAATAGGACGAGATGGCTAAACCCTATTATATTACTGAACCGCCATCCAAACCAGTTTGTAGATATCCCGTGTTACCATCTTTCATCGTGTAGATCTAGTAACCAAAGGGTACTGGCTTCCATAGGAGTGAGTAACTTTAAAATGGGAGATATTTCCACTTCCCAGCCTCTGCATCAACTAGGGATGCATACAACCATTTTAGTATAGTACCAAGATAAACAGGGTCTTCAGAATTTTTTAAATGAGTATCAAGATATTTTTTGATGAGTGGTTCCACCACACACCAAGCTTGATTCTCAATAAATGGGGAAAAATCACATGCATCACCTGACAATTTTAAAAGTTGAACTCGGGTCGATATGCTTATTTTATAGCCCGCTCTAAGAAAAAAAATACAAAACGAGCAGAACCTGGTCTAAGAGCATCTCTAGCAGACCCTGCAAAATCCCGACCCGCATAAATCTTTTGCAGTTCACGGAAAAAGGTATATGTAGGCCGGGGCGAGCGAGGACAGACTCAGACCCCATATAATCAACCTGTAAAAAAAAATATTCTCCGAATATACCGAACAGACTCAGAGCTAGCTCTTTTTTTTAGTCATCCTTTTTCTCGCGTCAATCCGGCGAATAGGCAGACGAAGGAAAACATGAAACAAGCACGGCGCAGGCGATGGCTAGGGAGGCCGGGGCGAGCACCGGCGGCCAGTGCTGTCGAAGCGGCGCGAGCGGGCGGCCAGATCGAACGGCCGGCGCATCGAGCTAGCTAGCTAGCTCATCGAATCGATTGAGCTGCTAGCTAGCTAGCTCCGTTCCAATGGATTGAGCTAGCTAGCTAGCTCCGTTGGAGCGCGGCGGCCGGGAAGGGCGGACGGGCGCGGCGGCTGGGCGGTGGACGGCCGCGGCGGCCGGGAGGAACACGGGCGCGGCGGCCGGGTGAGCTTCATGGTGTTGATGAGAGCAAAGATTTCTCAACCGCCAACGTTGATCGGTATGCAAGACTCTAGCGAAGTTACCTTTAAAACTGTATATATAAATGTTTCGCGTTCGTATTTATAGAGCCACTTAATAAAAAAATTAAAGGTCAAACGATTTTAAGAGGTTTGTTCAGGCTCGTTTATTTTACCGGAACTGCAAAAAAAAATTGCGAATTTAGCCATTTATACGAGGTCTACTAGATATGTTCTAAGATGCCACCTTCAACCGCCAAAACGGAACTCAACCCTATATGGCTCTGAGCCGGAGACGAGTTGAAAAAGGAGGGAGAGTCATGAACCGTCGCGATACGAAACCGATGGTGCATACCGAATCTCTAGCCATATCTACAGAAGCGTCGTTCTCCGTAGGATTCTCTCATAACTCATTTATATTGGATTTACATGCATGTGCAGGACCCAAAGAGTCAATGGCATTGGCGATATGCGGCACTCTGTATTGCTAAAGCCAATCATGGAGCTAGCCACCTTGAGAAAGTGTGAAATTTTTCGAGGATACGCAAATTGCGTACCTTAATTTTATAGAAGGAGAGAAATACAGCCATACAACTACAACTACCTCTCGCTGCGAACAACGAGCGTAGCACAACTCCACACTCGACACAAACAAGGAAACCACACACTACTACACACTACGACAAACAAGAGCCTACCCAAAGCCGATATCCTCGCCGCGTCTCGACCGACGCCGATGATCATCGAAGAACAGCAACTCCAGCTTCCTTGGAAGAATCAGCGACGACCGTACATAGCGCCAGAGAAGAACGATCCGGGCAGCAGTGCACGCCGGAGGAGCGCAACATAGGGCCTCTTATCTCCAAGCACGAAGCTCCCAACAGAGGAACAACATCAAAAAGACGCCGTCATCGTGCCGATCCTACGAATCAAGGCTTTCGCCCTGGAGATGGTTGCCGATACAAGGCAACATGGGCAATGGTGCTACCCTCGACGACGCCTCCAGGAAGGGGAATGACACCCATGGGTGCCATCGACGCCAGGCCGACCAAGGCCGAATAGGATTTTCATCCGTAGCATTGCACATTTCCACGCCACCAAGCTTCCATCCAGCCCCGAAAGATGCCTCTCACCACCAACACCGCAACCACTTGCATTCGGAGCCACACATCACTGCCGAGGAAGCACGCCTCAAGCCACCACCTTCAGCACACCAGGAGCTGCAGCGACCACCAAACGATCCGGGGGTCAGATCCGTCGCGATGGCCTTCACCGGCACCTAGGGACTGCAACACAGATGGACCTGATCCGCACCATCAGCCACACTTCAACGCCAACTTCACCGAGGCATCACCGCCGGCGCCTCACACGTAGGCGGTCGGGCGCCCGCTGCTCGCCAGGCCCTGCCTAGCCGAGCCTCGCAGCGCCGCCGCCTCCGACGAAATCAGCGCACCACCCACCTCCACTCACCCGCTGCACCCCTCGTGCAGATCCAGGGGACCGCCGTCGAGCATCCCGCCGTGAAACAGACTCCCGCAGCACCCAACCGGGAGCCATCCGACGCGCCAGATCTGGCCCGAGAGCCACGGATCCGCGCAAGGGAGGCTGCCTGCCAGCCGACCCGACGCTGACCAAGGGCGCCACCACGGCGCCACAGGCCGGACGAGGCCGCGCCAAGCCGAGTAGGGTCGCGCCGTGCCGCCCAGAGCAGGGCACCGCCGACCCCAGACGCCGCCGGCACGCCCCCGCGCCACCCGGAGCAAGGCCGCGCCACGCCCCCGCGCCACCCGGATTTTGTTACCAGGGGTAGAACTCCCAGTGGCCTGGTGCGGGCTCCGGCCTCCTCCTCCTCGATTAGAAAGTGTGAAATGGAATGGCAGGCGATCAAGCTGGTCTCATGCAACGTTGCTTTCCTTGGATCCCTAATTATTGTTGTTGTAAGAGCATGGTTAGTATAGCCAGCTCATGGCTATATGGAGATGCCATGTCAGCTATAGTCATCTATTACACTCACTCATATAGTAAGGCCGGCTATAAGGTTGGCTATAAGAGTAGTACTCCCTCCTGTCATTTTTACTTTGCACATTGGTTTTGCCGAAAGTCAAACTTTGCTAAGTTTGACCAAATTTATATTAAAAATCATTAGCATCTATAATATATAATAAATATAATATGAAAATATATTCCAAGATGAATCTAATGATATTGGTGTTGTTATGTGAATGTCTATATTTTTTTATATAATCTTGGTCAAAATTGGAAGAGATTGATTTCGGACAAACCTAATATGCAGAGTAAAAAGGATCGGAGGGAGTACTTTTTCTAGACTCCTCTCTTTCTCTTTCTTTGCATTTATTGTAAGTATTTGTCTAGAAGTAGCTAGGCTCTTGCATAAAAGTCCACTCCATCAACTTTTTTACCTCTCTTTTCTTCACATAGACAAAAATGTCATGTAAGCAGGCTATAAACCCAGTATTATACTTGCTCTAACTTGCAAGTTGCCAGTGGTAATAACTGTGGAGCCTAAGCTTAGCTAGCTTGTGGTTGTGCGTGTCAAACACGGCTGTAGTAGCTGATGGAGAGAGAGAGACAGATAGAAACACCAGGTAGTAAAGCTGGCTACTGTGTGAAGTGAGATATGCCCTCGAGGAGAAATGTTTGACGGCCATTAACTGCCAAGCTTGAAAGCTCCGTATGCATTGTGGCAAAATGTAGTGTACTCAGCTCATGCTTGGAAGTGAATTTGTGACCGCTGAGTTCCTTCGTTCAGAAAAAACTCAATACAGTGCATCTGTGCATATACATTATTCTTTCGTCAACAAAGCACTCCGATTCAGGCAAAAATGAAAACATTAAAAAAGCTGAAAATCTACATAGAAATGAGTCAAATTCGGCGTAAGTAGTACGGCCAGATACCGTCGTTCAAGATCTGAATTTTGTGATATTCAAAGTCCAACTAGTTTGTTTGCTTTTTATCTGGATAGAAACTGAAACCGAAATTCCTGTCATGGTATATATACTGCAGAGTTTTTCGACAATTTTAACATATGTTTCGGGGCTCGGGTGGACCGGCCGAATGCACCGACCCTGGATCTAGCCAAGTTTTCTTTTTTGAGGGAATCGAACTAGCCAAGTGTAGCTTCATTACGCAGGTCTGGCAGATTCTGGCGAGGCAAAGCTTGTGTGGCCCAGAAGACGGAGACGGTGCTGGCGACTGGCCGGACACGGCCGTAGCCGATAGCTACTGCACTATATCTCTTTATCCACGTGATTTGCGGACCTTTGTTACAGATACAATAATTTGCCGACATAAGCATAATGCATTCGCATACATCAGCCAGGTCAACCATGGCCGCACGCAAACTAGTGTGGGTAGGGTTTCAGGTTCCACAAACTATGCATTATTGTCCCTCAGTTTGCTTCACCTGAAACAGAGGTCAATATCAGAAGCTTTGATACTGGAATATGCTAGATTTTTCCATATAAAAATTGCATTGAACTGCTTGGCTCCGCCAGTAGCAGGAAACTTGTTTCAAAAAAAAAAGAGTAGCAGGAAACTGCGCAACGTGGCCTAAGATTGTGCGGTCTTAGACTAATCCACTTGAAGGGTTCCAATCAGGGCGTCTGCATGCTAAGAGCATCTCCAGCCGTTCGGCGCCCCTAGAGACTTGAAATAACGCCGCCTGGGGGCCAACCGGCGATAAAATCGGTGTTGGGGCGGTCGGGTTCCCAACCACCGCCCCAAGCTGGCCCAGACGCTGCATTTTGAAAACCAAATTCGGCCAAACTTCGTATAAAATGACACAAATTTGGAGAAAATTCAAGTGTTTTCATTGATACTTGTACAAACTCAACACATAATTTTAAAAATACACTTCCGCTTCGGTACAACCCTCCCTAAACACATCAACGGATGAGATCTCTCCGTACCCCTTCATAATAAAGGGTATGATGGTCTTTTTTTCAAAATACGCCAGCGACAATTTTTTCTTAGACAGCCCGCAAAAATAAACAGTGGCTAACAGTATCCTGGGCCGGCCCAACAGCAAGTCGTCTATCTGAAACACGGGAAAATCCTTAAAAAATGTGCTTGCAGCAGGTATTGAACACAGGACCTTGCACTCTCAGGGAAATGAGCAAACCACTAGACTGACCCAACTATAATGAGATATGTGCAGCGCGGTTTTTTAAGACTATTAACAGCGACATAGCTGAATTTTTTTTAGAATTTTGAACGTGACTTTTTTGAAGGCAAAAGAAATTCAAATTTGATTTTTTAACATGCATACAAATTTTCAGAAAAGTAGAACAGATTTTAAACTCTGAATAAATTTTGAAAACCGAGTTTTTTTTTGAAATTCTGAATAATATTTGAAAACACAAACAGTTTCAAAATCTATTTTTTTTAAATGCGACCATTTTTTGATATTTTCAAACTTTTTTTGAAAAATATGAATAAATAAATAAATATGCTGCACATTTTGTAACATTGCAATTTATAAAAAAATGAGTAACCTTCTTAAAGGTTCCAGACTGGAAAACCGTCCTGGTATCAACAGTTAGGGAATTATTTTCAAATCATAGTTCTCGCCACTCTTTGTGCCATCAGGTGTGTGCACGTCCTCATAAGGGAAATCTTTTTAGGAAATCTATCATCGCACGTCATCGTAAGGGATAGGAAATCTATTAACACATTCTCTTCTTCTTCTTCTTTCATGTTACTGGGTTTGTACGACACACCGGCTTTATTTAATTTCTTTATTACTCTCTACGTTGTTGAATGTGTAAAAAAGTGCTATGGGACGGACTCTTCCGACTTAACCGGAACCTCTATGTTGTACATGACGTACTTGTGGACTTTCATTAAATATACTTAAATTTTGCAAGCAAATGGGCATTGTCATCCTAGCACTCCACGCAAAATTTGAACGAATTCGGACACGAAACACACATTGGGTCAGATCCGATCAGTATTTTAGGAATTATTCACCGGGAAACCCCTAGAAAATGTGTGAAATGTCAAAAATAGATGAAACTTGGTTTGGATGCTTTCCATGAAGATAGAATGATGTGGAAAAAATTTGGGTCCATTTGATGAATATGTAAAAAAAGTGCTATGGGACGGACTCTTCCGACTTAACCGAAATCCCTACGTTGTACATGATGTACTTGTGGACTTCCATAAAATATACCCAAAATTTTTAGGTTGTTGGACATAATCATCGTAGTACTCCACACAAAATTTGGACGAATTTGTACACAAAACACACGTTGCGTCATGTCCGGTCAATATTTTAGGGATTTTTCACGCAGAAAACTGTAGAAATTGCATGAAATCTAGAGAATAGATGAAATATGGCATGGACACTTGCCATGATGATAGTATTTAGTGGAAAATTTTGGGTCCATTTGATGAATATGTAAAAAAAAGTGCTATGTGACGGACTCTTCCAACTTAACCGAAACCCCTATGTTGTATATGATGTACTCGTGGACTTTAATAAAATATACCCAAATTTTGCAGGTAGCTGGGAGGAAATGGCTATTTTCTTCTCGTTCATCTTTCCTCTCGCTCGGACGTAGATTGTTCGCACGAGTTTTTGGAAACAATCACGGGTTTTGGAAAAAGTTTGTAAAAATTGAGACAGGTTTGTGGATCTGAAAAGTGTTCATGTATTTGAAAAAAAATCAGTGATTTGAGAAAAAGTTCACAAGTTTAAGAAATTAGACACGGACTTGAAACACAGTTCATGAATTTATGAAAATTTCAGGATTTTAGAAAAATTTCGTGAGTTTTAGAAAGGAAAAGAAAATGAAAATGAAAAAAGGGGGGAGATAAAAAAAACAGTAGAAAATTGGCTAGATAAAACCAGAAAAAAATAAAACAAGGCGTTGCCTTTTTTGTTTACGTCACGTCTGAGGCACGGCTGCGGCCGAGAAACATTTGTAGAACGCATGGGTACATAGGTTGTTCACAAGTTGTTTAGCATAAGAATAAAAAAAGTTGCATTCTGCACACAAGGATCAGCTCTCCCAGTTGGTCAGTGTCACTGTATGAATACAACCGTTTGGTAATGAGTTCGAATCTCACTACCCGCATCTGTTTTTGAATATTAAAAAATAATGGGCCTACTCCTGTGCTCCTCATATACGGTGTGCGACGGAACATGTGTATGAAAATGGATACAATAAGTGAAAAGACTATATTGCCCTTTATACGTTTTGGAGGGGGGTTGTATCGAAGCGGGACTTAGAAATAAACTAAAAACTACTACTACGCTGCCACCGCCGCCTTGAGCCTTCTACATAACGAGGAGCCTGTAGAAGTTGGTGTAGTCGACGCCGTCGTCGCCCTGCACGCCGCTGTCGTCCTTGCTGCAGCCCTGCCCTGGGTCGCCGTGGCTGACGGGGTTGGACGGTCCGGGTGCCTCCTTGTCGTTGTCGTCGAGGATGCCGACGCCGTCCTCGTCGCGCCGAGCGGCGATCTCCTTAAGGGCGCGGCACTGGCGCTTCATCTCCTCCCGGACGTAGTCGCCCCGCACCAATTTGAGGGGGGGTCTCCTCGTCGGCGGCCATGTCGAAGTGCTCCTGCTTGACGACGACTGGCGGCATCGTCGACTCCTTCTTCGGCCTGACCAGGCGAAGATGGCCGCGGGAAGGGGGGGGGAGTTGGCGGCGGCGGCCCTCATTTATGATGAGGGTGCCACTATGCCGGCGCTCCGGCGTATCTTGGGGCTCAGCCTTCATGACGGCGAGCACGTCTGTGCGCCGGAGGAGTGGGAGCCAGAGGACGAAGACGACGTGCCCGCCATGCGCCTCGGCTGCCACGAGGAGCTGCTCTGACGCGAGAAAGACGTCGCCGGATACTCCATCCACGGCGAGTTGCCGCCCTCGATGTGCTCGAGGACGGCCTCGAGGGTGCGCCCAGGGATGCCCCACCATTGTCGCGGGCCCACGGAGTTGTGGCGCCGCGGGATGCCAGGGCGCCGTTCGTGGATGCGAGTTGTTCAGCGCGAGTGCTCGAAGTACGTTGTCCACAGATTGTGGCTGTCAGGGGCGTACCTCGGCTGCTGTCGCGCGTTCTCCGGCAGCGACGAACGGATCCGCGCGATCTCGGCGTGCCGTGTAGCACCAGTGGGTGGCGGTGGCACTGGGACCCTGATGTCGACTACGTAACTTTATTCTTGTATACTCGTGTCGGCGCGCTAGGTAGTCCGCCTCATGCCCAGTTTGGCGGCTCCGAAGCCGTGGCCGCCGCTCCATCGGCCTGGGAAGCGCTCGGCCATGCTCGCGGTTGAGACATGGGGGAGAGAGAGGCGCATCGGCTGCGAAGAAGAGAGAGCGTCGCGGCGAGGAGAGAGAGAGGCTGTGACGAGCAAGTGTCGCCAGCGGAGAGGGAGGGTGGCGTTTATAGCGGCGAGTGGGCGGTGAGCGAGCGGCAGCAGTGTGGACATGTGGAGGGATGCGCGGCGGTGGCACGCCTTCACTGTGCAGCCCGTGAATCAATGGAAGGCCGACCGGCGACAACCTTCGCATTGATTCCCGCGGGAAACTGAGGCGACGAGGACGACGAAGATTCTCAGCGTCGCCTAGTTGCTGATTTGGCGGTCCACCAGGCTTTTGCGTCAAAAATGTTTTGAGGCGCCCCTAAGCGCGTCGGTTTCGGTCTGAGTCCGCCGGCGTCAATTTTGACCCTAACCGATAAAAATTGGGTTTCTGGGGACGTAACTAGACCGATTTTTTCGAGCCCGCCATAAAAAAAGGCTTGGGGGACTAGTGGGGGGAGGAGGGGTGGGGGTGGAGGCGAGTGGAGATTGCTCTAACGTTTCAGAAAATAGGTGAACTCATAAAACTCAGGCGGCGAAGTAAGATAAAAAAGCTTAAAAAAAGTAAGATACAAAAAGTAAGACCAAGTGCACCGTGTTGCTACAACTGAACTAGCACGCCTGCTGTAACGTACAGCAGGGGAAAAACCAATCCGCAAAGCATGGTTCTCGTTCTAGCATAAAAATGAGCATGGCAAGAAAAAGATAACGGAACAAAATGTTCGGGTCACCTCTTTACTGTCACGATGATCTCGCGCGCGAAGAACACAGATTATGATGGATGAATTACTTGCAAACATGTCACGCTACTCCCTCTGTTCACAAATATAAGTCTTTGTAGAGATTTCAATAAGTGACTACATACGAAATAAAATAAATAAATCTACACTTTAAAATATCTCTATTCTTATTAAAAACTGAGTTGGTGATGATGATGTGCCTGCCATCTTGTAATATAGACCGTCCAATCTATATCTGACGGATAGAAAACAAACTATGACAATTTTACAAAAAAAAACCCGCACCTCTCTCTACATTTACAGATAAGGCCTTGCCTCGTTTATCCTTATCTCCCACAACCTCATTGCCGAGCAATTAAAAAAGGAGGTCTCTGGAACAATCTGACATGATGGCCGGCTGGCCGCTGCCGGCACCGTCCATCCCCATGCCTCTGCCCAGTCCGACCACCAGTCACCACCACGCCCCACTCCTCCTCACCTTATCTCTCATCTTTCTCGAGATATCATTTTTTTCGATAAAATTCTCGAGATACCATTTTTCCGATATAGTTCTTTAGATATCATTAGTTTTTACACATAGGATTACTCCTACATGAGTCAATCACAACAGGTGTTTTGTAAAAAAAATGCATCTTGATGTTCCGTGCAATGCACGGGCATCTTGCTAGTGTCTACATACATCCGAATGTTGTTGTTCATTTAAAATGTCTAAAAAGACTTATATTTTGGAACAGAGGAAGTAGATAGCATCTGTCTTTGCATGTCGTAGTTTTCAGAGTTAGTCTGGTTGACAGAGCAACAGAAACCAGACATGTTACATGTCAAGATCTGTAGTTTTCACTCCATGACCGACCCAGGAGCAGCTAGCTCAGTTAACTAACTGTCTGAGCAAGCTAATAAGTATCGGTCTAACTTACTAAACAGGTCAAGAACACATACGTGAGGACAAAAAGCGGTCGAGGGGCATTATTTTGGAGACTGGCTGCTGGTATGTGCAACGATCATTTGTTGTCTTCTCATTGCGAGGATAGGTCCACCCTATGTGATTTGCGGAATGGAGAGCTTACACAATTAATTTCTAGTTCCATTGCTCTTTGCAATAGCTTGAAGACTTGAAGGGAGTAAATTGGCAAAAACCAACACGACTACGTCTCATTACCTTCTTTTTTTTGCAAAAGACCACATGCACTCAGTAACTTTTTTGTAAACACTGGTTCAGAGCCGTTTGACGCCAAATATGACATGGGGAGGGGGGCTGTCAGGTCGAGGTGGCAGGAGGTAGACCATGCCGTTTGACCCAACCGAAACAGCTCGGTGCGTATGCGCTCTCTCGCTCCTCATGGACCTCTGAGGAGGGTTGCCCGTGTGTGCGACGTCCGGGCAGATAGGACGGCACGGAGAGCCCCCGAGAGGCCCCCGCGGCATGCCACCGGGAAACAAACGACGCGGAGGACCTCTCGCCCATGATGCCCCATAGGAGAACAGGTAATCCAACATCCTTTATAGAAGTAATTGTACTTCACTTCTATGCTTCAGGCATTCCGCTTTCATCTTGTGATACCCAGACCTATTTCTTTGGATCCTTAATTGCAAAATTAAGCACCTCTCCTAACCAATTAGTTAGTGTCGAGAGACCAGGTTTGGCTGCCAACATCCTCTTTGAATCAATCATTGCAACGAACTCTTCTTGTGGGCATCAATTCCACCATTCTTTTTCTACTTACTTGTAATCTTTTGCCCATCTGGTCGAGAGACAGGAGTTGAGGGGTGTGCTTCAACTTCATTGTCAGCATCAATAAAGATGCTCAATCTTGCCCTCCTTGGTCTTTTTTCATAGTTTCTTCTAGCCCACTTCACATTTACTTGGAACAACTTGTAGTAATGATGCAAAGAGAAACCTTTGCCGCACCCTTTTGATCGGTTGCTTGTAAAGCTTTTGGATGATAGTATGTACATCCATACTTGCTTATTGGCACTCCACTCAGTGGTCCTATGTTCACTTGATCAACACAACCACACCACCGATTACATTGATCTTGGATGACACTCCAACGGTGAGGAAGAGATCCTTATGCATGGTTGGAAGAAATCTTCACATGGCGCGCATAGTGCTCCTCAAGCGTCCTCCAAAATGTTTTCATGGTCTAACTGAGCCATCGAGATTAAAGAGAAATATTCACCCAAGAATTGTACAAAGAAACATCCTGCTCGGCCTTGTAGTTCACTGACCTTGTGAGCTTCTTCTTCATAGTTTGTGAATCGAGCTCCTGAATTTCAGGACTCTCTCTCTCCTTCGGTTTCAACCACCATGGCAATGTCGTAAAGGCCAATTTCAATGTCATCATGAATTCCAGCATGTCATCAATGTTGATTTGCATACTAAAATGGCAACAAAGATCACCACATATGGGAATCGCATGATTCTTCAACTACTTGGAGCATTGCAAGACCGTAGCAAAAACAACTAAAAGGATTCTTCGACTAGTGGCGCGCCTAGCTAGAGCTCACCTCCGATCCTACCACCAGCCACCGTCTGCATGAAGAAGAAGGACACCGGCATGGACTTGGCCGGGCTGTGCACCCGGCACCCCGCCGGCCGGACCTTGATGTTCCTGCTGTAGGCCGCATATGGGCGTCGATGTAGGGGCCAAAATTCATTTTCAAGCTACTCCCATCGTTGTCGCTGCATAAGCAAATCTATGCATGCATGTAAGCTCCAAAATCCATTTTCAAGCTACTCCCATTGTTCCTAAATATAAGTCTGTTAGGGACCACATACACCAGGAGACCGGCAACGGGGGCTCACAAGTCAGGCAGAGCGCGGCGGGTGGAAGCAGCCCAGTACCGAGACGGTCCACACGGGCTAAGAGGCCCAACCCAAGATCCAGTGGGCCAGAGTGGGTGTGACGATGAGGATAAGAAGACACTCGCGTGGGCAGGCGAGGGCATCGGTTGGCAAGAAGCTTACGGCGGCCACTTTCTTCTTTCCTGTTCTTACTTCCTTCCCAAGGACTCTGTCTATCCCTGATCCCCAAGTTCCTGTATCACCAAACTGTATTCAAATTGCTTCAGAGAATGTAGATCAAGCTTGTTAATAATTGGTATCAGAGCTGGGCCCCAGTCCGCCCTATTTAGGGGGATGGGGTGTCAGAGACGCTGGCCATTGGGTGTTGCCAGTGACTTTAGTCCCACCTCGGATATGAAAGGGGGCTAGGACTACCTTATAAGGAAGAGTGACACACTCTCTTCAGGCTAGTCTTTTGAGATGTGGTGGGCTCTTTGCTTATAGTGGTGTGTTCGATGCATACAGGAAACGTCTGAACATATGTCAAAGGTTGGGAGCTGGGCCTGGGACGTTAACAAAGTCTTTTTTAAAGATATAAATGTATATAAATATATTTTAGAGTGTGGATTCACGTATGTAGTCCGCAATGAAATCTCTAAAAAGATTTATATTTAGGAACGAAGGTAGTAGATGAAACTGGTCACCCGCAAAAAAAAAGTAGATGAAACTGGTAATACAAGAAAACACCAAACACACGCGCTTACATGCATGCATAGAATCGATCTTCTTTCCTTTCACTTTTACTCTACAATCTAAATCAGCTAGTCGTTTGTGTGTGATTGAGACGTCTAAGTATGTGCAAATTAAGCACCTGCTCGATCTGTGTATGCTCGCGCAGATTCCTCTCGGTTCTGCATGCAAGCCGCTCCTGCTAGCTAGCTGCGCGCCTAGAGCTCACCTCCTACCGCCAGCCGCCGTCTGCGAGAAGAAGAAGGACGCCGGCGTGGACTTGGCCGGGCTGAGCACCCGGTACCCCGCCGGCCGGACCTTGATGTTCCCGCTGCCGGCGCGCTGCAGGCCGCATATCGGCGTCGACGGTGCCGAGGCGACCTCGTCGTCGTCGTCGTGGTGGACGTCGTGGTCCATGTGCCAGAGCACGTCGAGGAAGGCGTCGACGGCGCAGGGCAGCGCGAGGGGCCCCTGCGCCGCGTAGCCATACTCCTGCTCGGCGTCGTCGAGGAGGCGGCGGAAGAGCGGGTGGTTGGCGCGGTCGGCGCGCACCACGAATCGCTCCCGCTCCGGGCCCACGTACACCGAGAAGCACCCCGGCGCCACCGCCGCCGACGACCGGCCGCCGCTGGCGAGCCCGGACCTGCACCGCTCCAGGGTCCTCGACACCAGGTTCTTCCTCGCGCCTTTGCTCGCCGCCATGCCGCCCGTGAACGTCGACCGACTCAAGAGGGAGCGGGCCAAGAGTGGTGGATGCGCCGGCGGATTGTAAGGATGATGGCATGCATGAGAGGAGGGGGCCGGCCGGGTTGTGTGTATATATATGGGTACAAGCTAAGCAAAAGGTAGGTGTAGCAGCTAGCAGCTAGCAGAAGACGGAGGGCGACACGGCGTGCGGTGTGACATGGTGGGCTAGCCCCATTAGTTGACCTGATGCGAGGGCATGCATTGACTTATGACTCGTCGCGAGCAGCAGCGCAGGGTCATATGGTGCAGGACGATCGAGGAGGAAGGCAAAGGTGGAGATGTACTCCTGCACTCTAAGTACTAATATACTTAGGGTAATTAACTACTGACTTATTGCTGGGCCGGCTAATTAACTCAGTGGTTAGCAATATGTTTCAAAAAAAAAAAACTAAGTCGTTAGCAATAGATACTCAGCTAGAAGTATATGAGTAGTACTGGCCATGCATGTGCATCGACGGAGAAAAGGAAGCAAGTGGATTTTGTGATTGCAGCGGCTGGGGAAAAAGCTAATCGGGGAAAGGTGCGTGGTGTGGGGACTTCATCCGGGTGGGATATATCAAATGGGCAATAATTGCCTTAGTTTAGTGGTCGACGCCATGGTCAACGCCTTCCGAGTGTGATGTGGAAGAAGCTCTGCATTTGCATGGCTAGGGTTTTGCTATGGCTACACAAGCACCAGCTCGTGGATCTCTTGTGCGTAAAGATCCATATTTCAGTGGGGATTACATTATTAGGAGTATATATTCCACTTTCAACTCTCGTGTTGTGACTTTGTGACATCTTTTTTTATCACATTTCAAAAATCTTGTCTGATTCTGCACCTTAGTTGTGCTCTTGTAACATGTATTTTCACCTACTTCTGTTTTCACCCCCAATGTTAAAGCTGAATTCACTTTCTTTTCTGTTTTGAAGAAGTACCCATACATATTATAAAGGTTCATAAGAAGTACTACAAAGCATCCTAAACATAATAAAAATTATATCAAGGACCATGCACCACTGAGGGACCAATGTTGCCGCTAGAGCGAGTCGCTGATGCGTTCCTGTCGCCGCTCCCTACCGGAGCTGGCTTGACTTTGTCAATGACAGTCGAAAAATCTTCGTGCATGTGCCCATGAGGACCAACGCCCCAGAAAGCAGACGTCGTCATTAAACCCTTGAATCGGTCTGAAGTGCCCGCCATCAAATCTCATTACATGTTTTTGCTATACATGCGCCAGCTACTGGGACGCACAAAGATCGATATTCCAGTGGTGATTAGTATCTTCTACTTTCTATTCTAGTGTTGTGAGTTGTGACTTTGTGACATATTTTATCACATTTGCGAAATCTTGTCAGATTTGGTGACATGTATTTCTTACCTAATTTTGTTTTTACCACAAACGAAAAGCTAAACCCACTTGTTTGGACAGTGGAGGCGGTTCGAATACATCCAACAACTCTATCACGTCTTAGTTAGTATGGTCGTCGCGGAAGACACCAATGGATGTGTGGTGTTTTGGTTCTCACTAGTAAGCTTGCACGTGCAATGCACGTCTTAAACATTGATCAAAGTTGATTTCACACAAATACAAAATAAATGTTCCAAAAAAAGTATTAAGTTAAATGGGGACACACTGTTTTTCAAGTTGACATAGTTGTGGTCATGTTGTTGCATACAGACAGTAATATATGTTGTTTCATCCATTAGGTGTTCTGATTGGTTGTTAAAGAAGATTAAATTTTGTGACGACTGAAAAGGCAACCTCACATAGAATATATCAATGGCACCATGATATCAACACCAACAAAATTTTCTTAAGGCATAGAACGTTTGTTACAACTGCTAGCTGATAAAAAAAAGTATCATTAAAATTTATTCGAATCCACTATATCTTTTTATTAAGGAAATTAATGATAATGAAATATCATCAATCCACGATATATATTAGATTTCCTAGTTTATCATTTGTGAGTGTATACACGCACGCAAAGATATGCTTGAGTGATGATCCAAGAGCAAGGGCGGTGAGGATAACAGCGCGACCCGTAAAAAAAACAGTGCCACCTGTCAGCAGAGCCATTGCCTTAAATTTCGCTCTGACTGGATCATTACAAACTATGTTCTGCTTAACTTCGCATGCTCATGGGCAGGTGTAGAACTTTGAAATGAATTATGTATTACTTCATAAATGAATATCACATCTCGAAAAACAATCCAATATACACACAAAAGCAGTAGGTTCTCAAAATGAAGAAATGCCATCTAATTTCTTTGAGAGAGAAAATAAATGCCATCTACTTGTCGAGCGGAATAAATTCCATCTTGAAGTACCAATTCTTATTTTGATTGGAGCCCTACTTCTGAAAGCGTTTGAAGAACTTAGATGCCATCCTTTTGAACATCCTAAGATCACATCTCCATTGCGTCTCGCATATCAGATTTTGCAATCAAACTATACTCCCTCTGACCCAAAATAACTGTCTCAAGCTTAGTAGTACAATTTTGTACTAAAGCTAGTACAAAGTTGAGACACTTATTTTGGGACGGAGGGAGTATTTATCAAAGAAATGTTAATTGTGTTAAAGCAAGCTCTGCAAATGGATAAGTCAATTGTTTGTTTATTTATACACTGTACAACATATGAAGCATGTTTGAAATTCCAAATAGCACGACCAACCTTCTTAGAATAACTTAGTTCCTTTAAGCAATACATGTAGTGGTAAACATATCGGGCAATATTAAACATGCAAAAGAAATAAAAAGGGAAGTCATTTTTTCTTCTTGAAAATATTCATCATCTTCGTAAAAAATGCCATTCTCTATTTTTAAAAAAATCATGGTGCCGAAGTTGACTTAATGAAGAATATTGTTAGAATGAGATTGTGATGTTCTTTTAGTGGACATCTGGAAAACTTGTAGATAGTTTAACCATTTTTGTTTTCTTCTATTTCAAAAACAATGCT
Organism: Triticum urartu; assembly: GCF_003073215.2. Classification (NCBI taxonomy): domain Eukaryota; kingdom Viridiplantae; phylum Streptophyta; class Magnoliopsida; order Poales; family Poaceae; genus Triticum; species Triticum urartu. The sequence goes on along the minus strand of NC_053024.1, from coordinate 662,709,417 downwards.
GGTGCTAGACTTGGAGTGCTCATATAGCATCTCGAGATACTGGAACAATACGTCCAAAAATACCCTTTATCTCACAAGTGGTAGTATAAAGTAATTACATACAGTAGTGACATACAAGTGTTACCGGTGGTGCATAAATAAATTTCTGAATTAATAAATCCTTCAGTGTAAAGTTATTGGAAGTCATTAATTATAGATGTTACATGAACCAGAGGTATGTGCATGTGAAGGGACGCGGATTTTTGGGACATGCGGCCACGCGATGCCGCTATCCCAGGCGTCCGTGCGCGCATCGTGATTCCTAGTTAATATAGCCCCATTGGCAATACACGTCGCGTTAATAGTTTGTCCTTCGAATAGATCGTGATATACATCACATGAGCAGGCTGTACCGCATTTATGATTCATAGGAATACATGCAAGTCTGCCAGCACTGCGCGTCACAGTTCTGGAGATGCCTTCATTCCTGTTGACGTGGGGCAGTCATTATTTAGCACCACCCTCTCTAGTCCCAGCCCTGTAGTAAAACAGAAGGAGGAAACGTAACAGAGCTAAAACAACGGAGGGCTGGGACATGGCTTCTGCACAAACGGTGCTCAACAGGTTGGTCAATAAAAAAATCCTTGATTCCGTCATTTTTTGTTTATTTCGGTACAAGCGTGCGAGCTGGGTGTCATGATGGGCTGCAGACTACACGAGAGCTGGGAAAATTGATGGGCGCAGAGGAGTTGAGTCTCATTAAAGGCTTGTCCATTTGTGATTTATGGACTGCCAATGGCTGTGGTGCACACGTAAATGGCGGTATGAATGACGTCCCTGATGTTTGCTGTATTTGGATCTGTTTTGCAGTGTGTCTCGATGGAGAGCCATTTTGGGACCGGCGTTTTAAAATTCAAGTTGTATCTTTCATGATTAGAGTTAACGATGAAGAATGAAGCCAACTGATTTTTTCGGTTAGAAACTGATACATATAAGGATTTTCAGTTGTTAATCAGGAGTTCAAAACATGTGCCGAAATTAAAATACCACACTTTTCAAGTGAACAATGCTGGGTGGATAAAGTTGGTGTGATTATGCCAGAGTGCAAGCTTCTGGTGTAATTAACGGTTCACGACATGCTCCTAATATACGCTTGATAAATGAAAGCCATTAATCATTCGTGGGTGCCTTGATTGCTGGCAGGGATTTACAGTGTGAGTAATAGTTAAAACAGCCAGCCAATACTGGATCGTACATTGATATGCATTGAGTAGCTTGGTCCAAACTTAAATTACTAGCTATTACTACATCAACGACCTTGGTGGAAAAAAAACATTACTGACTGATGCATTGCTGGCTTGGATCCAGAAAAGGTCGAAATTGAAAGGTAAAAGAAGTAGACAGTTGGTGAGCAGATCAGCAAGGCACAACATGGTTATCTTCTTCAGCAAAGCTTGATTATCTTCGAGAATCTGAAAGGTAAACAAAGTAGACAGTTGACTGCGATATGAGAAGAACTTGTGTAGTTCCCACTTCCAGAACCTGCACCCCATTTTTTCAGCCTCGTCAGTGCACGAAATGGATTGAAAGATCGAATATGAACTCACAACATGGCAATCACACTTGTAGAAGTTCCTCCCCGGGTTGAGGGCAGTGCCCGAAATGAACCAGAGCAGCGAGAGTGATGAGAGGGAGACGTGCAAACTGTTGGACATGACGGATGAAGGTGGTGGAGAGCTAGCCTCGGACATGGATGAACACATGGTTGCGGAAGGGGTCGATTCGATGCTAGAAAGTGTGTGTGTGTGTGTGTGTGAGAGAGAGAGAGAGAGAGAGATAGAGAGAGAGAAAATAGAGTGGAAGAAAATTGGGCAGGGGAAGAAGAAGAAGGCCAGAGTGATTTAAAGAGGAGAAAGGAGAGGAGCATGCTGCAGATAGCCGTTGTAATGGGTGAGTGGTTAATTGCATGTGTCAGATGCAACTGACATGCTGCATGTGTCAGATGCAAATACACGCTATACTGAATGCTATATGGTGAGACGGAAATCATTATACTGCCTGTGGGTATTCAGTTTGCACGAATCACGCGGCAACATGCGGTGTGGATACAGACCTCGCGTGGCCGCATGTCCACTCATGATTATTTGCATGTGAAAAGCCTATAAAAGATAGAGGATTGTTGACTCGACCTGGCATTTGGCCAAGACCATTTCTGTGATTCAGAAAAGGTGTTGTTCGATGAATGCCGCAAGTGAATATTTCTCTAAGAGAAACATATACGTCATGTTTAAGCTTAATCAGTGGGGGCAAGAAGTGGCTCGGCTAACTGGAGATTTTCTACCACTTGGATTTTCCCTGGTTGGAGATACATTCGTTTTAACTGGATACAGATCCTATCATGTCCATCCAACCAAACAAATAAAACTAGGACTTCTAAAAACTGGATGGCAATCTCCAATCCAGCTTCATCCAAGCAACCAAATGCTACTTAAAGATACAGTAATCATCTTGTGAACTTGCATTAAAAGTGAAGGTTCGCTGAGAAATTCTCTGTTGGTTTATCTAAAAGGGCATGTACCATGGCCTCAGTCGCAGTCGCATATGAAATACTGGATTATAAGGTTAGAAACAAAGCCAAGGATAGTTGGTGGCACTAATTCAACTTGAATTTTTGTTGCTCAGTTTCAACAATATAGTCTAAAATAGCAGAGGGGAACACATAGAAGAATGTTTACCTCTTGTCTCATGTCCTTGCTGACGCCTTTGCCATCTCTAAAATCTTCCTTCAGCCTTACATTCGTCTGAAATCATGTTGCTGCAAGACGAAACACACCAAGTATGTGATCATTATAAATACATCTCAAATTTGATTTGATCACCAAAATGTAAAGAAAAGAAGAGAAGATAAGCATCATTCAACCAATTAATCCATCAACATAAGTTATAAAAAAAGACACGTGGTCGATACAATCTATGCATATACTACAAAGAAACATTGTTGGATGAGGAAATAAAGAATAGCTAAATGATGCAATAATGGGTGCAATACTGTTTGCTTATATGAATTAGTAATAGTGGCGCAACAAATATGATACTGAAGCGGTCGGTGAGGGATACCTATAAAAATATCAATCATTTTGGTTCACATCTTTAAGCTCTACCCTTGTTAGAATCACATATTGCACCTCCACAGACACCATGTCCTCCTGGGAGCATCCATGGAGGATGGGAATGGCGACTATCATGAATTTGTAGTAGTGGTGCAACAAATAGGATACTGTAGTGCCCTGTGTGGGATACCTATAAAAAATCAATCATTTTGGTTTACAGCAGAAAAAAAAACTAAAGGAGAACATGCTCACCTTATCCAATGGATGCAGAATGATGAACTGTGTAAGATTATAAGTAATGTAAATGGCACTAAAAAAGGAACATTAGTTTAACAAGCCATAACCTAGGTACTTGTGTGGTCATTTTAGTTGCAAACATTTACCAAAAATATGAATAAGAATGTCAGGTTATTAATAATTCAAAAATATGAAAGATTATAGTAGCGTTTGTAGCCAAAATTCAGTACAGACTACACACATCATAACCATCACAACTGAACAAAACACAAACGACACACAGCAATACTCAAAACCTGGACAAGTGGACATGCTCAGATTTCTCGTCCATCTCACACACTACAACCTAGCGACTGAACATCGTGACAGGGCGGTGTTCAATGCCGAAGAATGTATCTCGTCAATGGATGTTCTCATCATTCAGATTTTTGACTAATTGTTTGTATGATTTGCAAATACTACCTTTGCATGCAAGCCAATTTTTTTTACCTGAGCCGATGCCTATTGCACGTTGAAAAGAACACAACAAAACCGTACAAAATGCTCCGGACTGCACTCAAAATCTAAAACAAGAGACAACGTAAGTTGCATAATATACTAATTAAAAAATTAATAGGCATGCAAACAAATTTAAGTTACCTGGTACAGATCTTTCCAGAGTGATTCCCAAATGGCAATTTCAGATGTAAGCGCGAGTGCTCTGGATGCAGAACCACCTTGATACAACGAACTCCCTATTGACCAGGTCTTCCTTAAAACATCAACAATATCATCAAAGAAGTCTCTGCTACAAAACTTGCTAGTGCAACTGACAAGTTGAAAAGGTGCAGCTAGTATCTCTCGGACGAACGAAATTACAAGGCACGAGATTGAATTGGATGCTGGAAATAAAATATTAGTAAGACATCAGAATAAAAAACAAAAGGATAAAGAAACAGATCATTTGGGAGATTACAGTAACTATACCGATATTAAACATCCTACTAAAGATAAACCAAAATGGCCACATGATCATCTGCACTGTACTGATAACCGCCGCATGATGTCTCCATCGCTACCATTGCAGCTGAACTGATATATTCAACTGTTTCAGAACACACGTTCCATAGTGGCAGGGTATTTCTTCACTTCGGCATGAAAATCTACATAGCAACAATTCATTTCTAATAACAAGTAGATCCTCAATTCTCATGCCATATTTAAGTAGCGACACAACCAGTTTATAATAAGAAAATCACCGATTGGAACCAAAATTTCACAAAAGCTTAGTATCTGCCCTTACGGTATATTCTTCCACTGAAAAAAGCGAATGCGTCTAAGCTATGTAAATTAGCACCTCCCATTGAATAACACTATGCTATTCTCCTCCATGGCGAGGCAGGCTTCATGACATTTTGCTGTAGTGCCAGTTGCGCAAGCGCAACCCCATCAGATTTGCTTCTGACAGACACACTACCCAGTCTACATACACACAAACTAAAATTTTCATCTCTCATAAGAGATTCCTAATCCTTAGTACGAAATAGGTAAATTTACAAAAAAAATATATGAAAGATGATCAGAACTACAACACATGATTGGAGATAATTTCCATGCATATATCCAACAATTCCATGGAGGCCTTACAACTTACAAGAGAAAGATGCACTGAGTGACATGTTGAGGTGCGTCGGCAGATCATGCAGCTTCCTTCGCCTGGTCCATCTTGGCGACTCCATGCAGGCTTTCATTCTGTAGAAGAGCCAGATACCGGGGGGAAACATCATGTTAACCAAAGGTCTGAAATCTGCCATTTCTGCAAACTGAAGTTTTTGCATATTATCCAGATGTAGCAAGTTCAGTGTTGTCAGTTTAGAAATGCACGTGCAACAAAATTCAGAACTATGCGTGAAACAAAGGTCCGAAATATATCATTCTGCAAACTGAACTTTACCGTAAGAAAGAGAAACTCGAGGGAACTCAGATACTCAATGGGAAGGCCTTGCCATCCAAGAGAGAGCTGCAGATCATCTCCACATGGAAGAGAGGAAGGAGTTCGGTAATTTTGTTAAGATAGTCAATGGAAAGAAAGAAATTCCTGGCCTTAAGAGTGCAGGTCCGCGCAGCAACTGCCGCCATTACAAGGGTCACGTGCCTTAATAGTACAGGTCCGCGCATACAACAACTGCAACCATTACAAGGGCCACGACGTGACATGCAACAACGAAGGGATAATGTATCTGATGTTGTTCGGCCTTGCGGAGGTCGTTCTCTTGCAATTGCCGAGCCTGGAGAAGGTCACCTTATCTCCATCATCGCCGCCATCATTTCCTTCACCTACTCCTTCGTTGCGCTCTTCCCGAGTGCCGTGACCTACCCGTAAGGACAGGCCGGTGGGGCGGGGCGGGCAGGCGCGAGGCGGGCGGTTCCGTCTCTAGCGGCAACCTGCGGCGGCTACAAGGGC
>NC_053024.1:662685799-662702648 GCF_003073215.2 Triticum urartu | reverse complement strand
CAGCATGGCATATTTTATAGAACCTATGGCCAAGGCATAGGGAATGACTTTCATTCTCTCTCTATCTTCTGCCGTGGTCGGTTTTGAGTCTTACTCAACTTCACACCTTGTAACACAGGCAAGAACTCTTTCTTTGACTGTTCCATTTTGAACTACTTCAAAATCTTGTCAAGGTATGTACTCATTGAAAAAACTTATCAAGCGTCTTGATCTATCTCTATAGATCTTGATGCTCAATATGTAAGCAGCTTCACCGAGGTCTTTCATTGAAAAACACTTATTCAAGTATCCCTTTATGCTATCCAGAAATTCTATATCATTTCCAATCAATAATATGTCATCCACATATAATATCAGAAATGCTACAGAGCTCCCACTCACTTTCTTGTAAATACAGGCTTCTCCAAAAGTCTGTATACAAAACCAAATGCTTTGATCACACTATCAAAGCGTTTATTCCAACTCCGAGAGGCTTGCACCAGTCCATAAATGGATCGCTGGAGCTTGCACACTTTGTTAGCTCCCTTTGGATTGACAAAACCTTCTGGTTGCATCATATACAACTCTTCTTTAATAAATCCATTAAGGAATGCAGTTTGTTTATCCATTTGCCAGATTTCATAAAATGCGGCAATTGCTAACATGATTCGGACAGACTTAAGCATAGATATGAGTGAGAAACTCTCATCGTAGTCAACACCTTGAACTTGTCGAAAACCTTTTTGCGACAATTCTAGCTTTGTAGATAGTAACACTACTATCAGCGTCCGTCTTCCTCTTGAAGATCCATTTAATCTCAATGGCTCGCCGATCAATGGGCAAGTCAATCAAAGTCCATACTTTGTTCTCATACATGGATCTCATCTCAGATTTCATGGCCTCAAGCCATTTCGCGGAATCTGGGCTCATCATCGCTTCCTCATAGTTCGTAGGCTCGTCATGGTCAAGTAACATGACCTCTAGAACAGGATTACCGTACCACTCTGGTGCGGATATCACTCTGGTTTACCTACGAGGTTCGGTAGTAACTTGATCTGAAGTTACATGATCATCATCATTAGCTTCCTCACTAATTGGTGTAGTAGTCACAGGAACAGATTTCTGTGATGAACTACTTTCCAATAAGGGAGCAGGTACAGTTACCTCATCAAGTTCTACTTTCCTCCCACTCACTTCTTTCGAGAGAAACTCCTTCTCTAGAAAGGATCCATTCTCAGCAATGAATAACTTGCCTTCGGATCTGTGATAGAAGGTGTACCCAACATTTTCTTTTGGGTATCCTATGAAGATTTACTTCTCCGATTTGGGTTCGAGCTTATCATGTTGAAACTTTTTCACATAAGCATTGCAGTCCCAAACTTTAAGAAACGCCAGCTTAGGTTTCTCGCCAAACCACAGTTCATACGGTGTCGTCTCAACGGATTTGGATGGTGCCCTTTTTAACGTGAATGTAGCTGTCTCTAATGCATAACCCAAAAACGACAGTGGTAGATCGGTAAGAGACATCATAGATCGCACTATATCTAATAAAGTACGGTTATGACGTTCGGACACACCATTACACTGTGGTGTTCCAGGTGGCGTGAGTAGTGAAACTATTTCACATTGTTTTAACTGAAGGCCAAACTCGTAACTCAAATATTTTACTTCTGCGATCATATCGTAGAAACTTTTATTTTTGTTACGATGATTCTCCACATCACTCTGAAATTCTTTGGACTTTTCAAATATTTTAGACTTGTGTTTCATCAAGTAGATATACTCATACTGCTCAAATCATCTGTGAATATCAGAAAATAATGATACCTGCCACGAGCCTCAATATTCATCGGACCACATACATCAGTATGTATGATTTCCAACAAATCTGTTGCTCGCTCCATTGTTCCGGAGAACGGAGTCTTAGTCATCTTGCCCATGAGGCATGGTTCGCAAGCATCAACTGATTCATAATCAAGTGATTCCAAAAGCCCATCAGCATGGATTTTCTTCATGCGCTTTACACCAATATGACCTAAACGCAGTGCCACAAATAAGTTGCACTATCATTATTAACTTTGCATCTTTTGGCTTCAATATTATGAATATGTGTATCACACGATCGAGATCCAACAAACCATTTTCATTGGGTGTATGACCATAGAAGGTTTTATTCATGTAAACAGAACAACAATTATTCTCTAACTTACAATGAATAACTGTATTGCAATAAACATGATCAATCATATTCATGCTCAACGCAAACACCAAATAACACTTATTTAGGTTCAACACTAATCCCGAAAGTATAGGGAGTGTGCGATGATGATCATATCAATCTTGGAACCACTTCCAACACACATCGTTACTTCACCCTTAACTAGTCTCTGTTCATTCTGCAACTCCCGTTTCGAGTTACTACTCTTAGCAACTGAACTAGTATCAAATACTGAGGGGTTGCTATAAACACTAGTAAAGTACACATCAATAACATGTATATCAAATATACCTATGTTCACTTTGCCATCCTTCTTATCCGCAATACTTGGGGTAGTTCCGCTTCCAGTGACCAGTCCCTTTGCAGTAGAAGCACTTAGTCTCAGGCTTAGGACCAGACTTGGGCTTCTTCACTTGAGCAGCAACTTGCTTGCCGTTCTTCTTGAAGTTCCCCTTCTTCCCTTTGCCATTTTCTTGAAACTAGTGGTCTCGTCAACCATCAACACTTGATGTTTTTCTTGATTTCTACCTTCGTCGATTTCAGCATCACGAAGAGCTTGGGAATTGTTTCCGTTATCCCTTGCATATTATAGTTCATCACGAAGTTCTACTAACTTGGTGATGGTGACTAGAGAATTCTGTCAATCACTATCTTATCTGGAAGATTAACTCCCACTTGATTCAAGCGATTGTAGTACCCAGACAATCTAGCACATGCTCACTGCTTGAGAATTCTCCTCCATCTTTTAGCTATAGAACTTGTTGGAGACTTCATATCTCTCAACTCGGGTATTTGCTTGAAATATTAACTTCAACTCCTGGAACATCTCATATGGTCCATGACGTTCAAAACGTCTTTGAAGTCCCGATTCTAAGCCATTAAGCATGGTGCACTAAACTATCAAGTAGTCATCATATTGAGCTAGCCAAACGTTCATAACCTGCATTTGCTCCTGCATTAGGTCTGTCACCTAGCGGTGCATCAAGGACATAATTCTTCTGTGCAGCAATGAGGATAAACCTCAGATCACGGATCCAATCCGCATCTTTGCTACTAACATCTTTCAACTTAGTTTTCTCTAGGAACATATAAAACATAGGGAAGCAACAACGCGAGCTATTGATCTACAACATAGATATGCTAATACTACCAGGACTAAGTTCATGATAAATTAAATTTCAATTAATCATATTACTTAAGAACTCCCACTTAGATAGACATCCCTCTAATCCTCTAAGTGATCACGTGATCCAAATCAACTAAACCATGTCCGATCATCACGTGAGATGGAGTAGTTTCAATGGTGAACATCACTATGTTGATCATATCTACTATATGATTCACGCTCGACCTTTCGGTCTCCGTGTTCCGAGGCCATATCTGTTATATGCTAGGCTCGTCAAGTTTAACCTGAGTATTCCGTGTGTGCAACTGTTTTGCACCCGTTGTATTTGAACGTAGAGCCTATCACACCCGATCATCACGTGGTGTCTCAGCACGAAGAACTTTCGCAACGGTGCATACTCAGGGAGAACACTTGTACCTTGATAATTAGTGAGAGATCATCTTATAAGCTACCGTCGAACTAAGCAAAATAAGATGTATAAAAGATAAACATCACATGCAATCAAAATATGTGACATGATATGGCCATCATCATCTTGTGCCTTTGATCTCCATCTCCAAAACATCGTCATGATTTCCATCGTCACCGGCATGACACCATGATCTCCATCATCTTGATCTATATCAATGTGTCGTCACATGGTCGTCTCGCCAACTATTGCTCTTGCAACTATTGCTATCGCATAGCGATAAAGTAAAGCAATTATTTGGCGCTTGCATCTTATGCAATAAAGAGACAACCATAAGGCTTCTGCCAGTTGCCGATAACTTCAACAAAACATGATCATCTTATACAACAACTTATATCTCATCACGTCTTGACCATATCACATCACAACATGCCCTGCAAAAACAAGTTAGACGTCCTCTACTTTGTTGTTGCAAGTTTTACGTGGCTGCTACGGGCTTAGCAAGAACCGTTCTTACCTACGCATCAAAACCACAATGATAGTTTGTCAAGTTGGTGCTTTTAACCTTCGCAAGGACCGGGCGTAGCCACACTCGGTTCAACTAAAGTTGGAGAAACTGACACCCGCCAGCCACCTGTGTGCAAAGCACGTCGGTAGAACCAGTCTCGCGTAAGCGTACGCGTAATGTCGGTCCGGGCCGCTTCATCCAACAATACCGCCGAACCAAAGTATGACATGCTGGTAAGCAAGTATGACTTATATCGCCCACAACTCACTTGTGTTCTACTCGTGCATATGACATCTACGCATAAAACCTGGCTCGGATGCCACTGTTGGGGAACGTAGTAATTTCAAAAATTTCCTACGCACATGCAAGATCATGGTGATGCATAGCAACGAGAGGGGAGAGTGTTGTCCATGTACCCTCGTAGACCGTAAGAGGAAGCGTTAGCACAACGCGGTTGATGTAGTCGTACGTCTTCACGATCCGACCGATCAAGTACCGAACGTACGGCACCTCCGAGTTCAGCACACGTTCAGCCCGATGACGTCCCTTGAACTCCGATCTAGTCGAGTGTTGAGGGAGAGTTTCGTCAGCACGACGGCATGGTGACAATGTTGATGTTCTACCGACGCAGGGCTTCGCCTAAGCATCGCTATAGTATTATCGAGTTGGACTATGGTGGAGGGGGGCACCACACACGACTAAGAGACGATCAACTTGATCAACTTGTGTGTCTAGAGGTGCCCCCTGCCCCTGTATATAAAGGAGCAAGGGGAGAGGCGGCGGCCTAGGAGGAGGGTGCGCCAAGGGGGAGTCCTACTCCCACCGGGAGTAGGACTCCTCTTTCCTTGTTGGAGTAGGAGAGAAGGAAATAGGAGGAGAGGGAGAAGGAAAAGGGGGCTGCACCCCTTGTCCAATTCGGACCAGAGGGGGGGCACATGCCTCCTTCCTTTTGGTCTCTCTCCTCTATTCCCGTATGGCCCAATAAGGCCCATATACTCCCCGGCGAATTCCGGTAACTCTTCGGTACTCCGAAAAATACCCGAATCACTCAGAACCTTTCCGAAGTCCGAATATAGTCGTCCAATATATCGATCTTTATGTCTCGACCATTTCGAGACTCCTCGTCATGTCCCCGATCTCATCCGAGACTCCGAACTCCTTCGGTACATCAAAACATATAAACTCATAATATAACTGTCATCGTAGCGTTAAGCGTGCGGACCCTACGGGTTCGAGAACTATGTAGACATGACTGAGACACGTCTCCGGTCAATAACCAACAGCGGAACCTGGATGCTCATATTGGCTCCTACATATTCTACGAAGATCTTTATCAGTCAGACCGCATAACAACATACATTGTTCCCTTTGTCATCGGTATGTTACTTGCCCGAGATTCGATCGTCGGTATCTCAATACCTAGTTCAATCTCGTTACCGGCAAGTCTCTTTACTCGTTCCGTAATACATCATCCCGCAACTAACTCATTAGTTGCAATGCTTGCAAGGCTTATAGTGATGTGCATTACTGAGTGGGCCCAGAGATACCTCTCCGACAATCGGAGTGACAAATCCTAATCTCGAAATACGCCAACCCAACAAATACCTTCGGAGACACCTGTAGAGCACCTTTATAATCACCCAGTTACGTTGTGACGTTTGGTGGCACACAAAGTGTTCCTCCGGTAAACGAGTTGCATAATCTCATAGTCATAGGAACATGTATAAGTCATGAAGAAAGCAATAGCAATAAACTAACGATCAAGTGCTATGCTAACGGAATGGGTCAAGTCAATCACATCATTCTCCTAATGATGTGATCCCGTTAATCAAATGACAGCTCCTTATGTCTATGGCTAGGAAACATAACAATCTTTGATTAATGACCTAGTCAAGTAGAGGCATACTAGTGACACTCTGTTTGTCTATGTATTCACACATGTATCATGTTTCCAGTTAATACAATTCTAGCATGAATAATAAACATTTTTCATGATATAAGGAAATAAATAATAACTTTATTATTGCCTCTAGGGGGGAATATTTCCTTCAATTTCTTCGTCAGAAGAAGTATCTGAATGCAGTACAGATGATGCTGAGAAAATTGGCAGAGAACTGGCCATGCTCGTGAGGAAGTTCTAGAAGTTCTCCAAAAGGAACCGCTTTGTAAAGTCTTCAAAGTTTAGGAATAGATGATGACATGATGTAGACACGATCTATGCATCTAGGAATAGATCCCATCTTGTTGTCCATAATGATACGTCCATTTTGCATCATGTTTTCTTACTGATATTTATAATGTTTTAATGCATAATAATGATATATGGAATAATTCTAATGCCTTTTCTCTCATAATATGCAAGGTTTACACAAAGAGGGAGAATGCAGGCAGCTGGAATACTAGACCTAAAAAAGCTATGCCAGATTTACCTATTCTGCACATCTCCAAATGAGCAAAAAATTTACGGAGATTTTTTTTGGAATATATAAACAATACTGGAGCAAATAACTACCGGAGGGGGCCCAACTGGGGAGCACAAGACACCAGGGCGTGCCAGGGCCCCAGGCACGCCCTGGTGGGTTGTGCTCTAGTATATAAGTTATTTTGACCTAGAAAAAAATCACGAGAGGACTTTCGGGATGGAGCACCGCTGTCTCGAGGCAGAACTTGGGCATGAACACTTTTGCCCTCCGGCGGAGTGATTCCGTCGGGGGAACTTCCCTCCCAGAGGGGGAAATCATCGCCATCGTCATCACCAACCACCCTCTCATCTTTGGGAGGCCAATATTCATCAACATCTTCGACAACACCATCTCCTCTCAAACCCTAGTTCATCTCTTGTGTTCAATCTTTGTACTGGAATGTCAGATTGGTACCTGTGGGTGACTAGTAGTGTTGATTACATCCTGTAGTTGATTACTATATGGTTTATTTGGTGGAAGATTATATGTTCAGATCAATTATGCTATTTAATACCCCTCTATCTTGAGCATGATTATCATTTGTGAGTAGTTACTTTTGTTCTTGAGGCCACGGGAGAAATCTTGTTGCAAGTAACCATGTGAACTTTATATGTGTTTGATACATTGATGATATGTATGTTCTGATTCCCTTAGTGGTGTCATGTGAACTTTAGCTACATGGCACTTCACCATATTTGGGCCTAAGGGAATGCGTTGTGGAGTAGTTATTAGATGATGGGTTGCTAGAGTGACAAAAGCTTAAACCCTAGTTTATGCGCTACTTTGTAAGGGACTGATTTGGATCCAAAAGTTTAATGCTATGGTTAGATTTTATCTTAATAATTTTCTCATAGTTGTGGATGCTTGCGAGGGGGGTAATCATAAGTAGGAGGTTTGTTCAAGTAAGAACATCACCTAAGCACTGGTCCAACCACATATCAAATTATCAAAGTAGCGAACACGAATCAAACCAACATGATGAAAGTGACTCGATGAAATTCCCGTGTACCCTCAAGAACGCTTTGCTTATTATAAGAGACCATTTTGGCCCGTGCTTTGTGATACGTCTCCAACGTATCTATAATTTTTTATTTTTTCATGCTATTATATTATCTGTTTTGGATGTTTAATGGGCTTTAGTATGCTCTTTTATATTATCTTTGGGACTAACCTATTAACCAAAGGCCTAGTGCCAGTTTTTGTTTTTTTTGTCTATTTTAGAATTTCGTAGAAAAGGAATACCATACGGAGTCCAAACAGAATGAAACCTTTGTGATGATCTTTCTTGGACCGAAACCAATCCAGAAGACTTGGAGTCAAAGTCTGGAACTCCACGAGGCGGCCACAAGGCAGGAGGGTGCGCCTAGGGGGATAGGCGTGGCCCCACCCTCGTGGGCCCCTCGTAGCTCCACCGACGTACTTCTTTTGCCTATATATACTCTTATACCCTAGACCGATCATAGAGATCCACGAAACCACTTTTCCACTGCCGCAACCTTCTGTACCCGTGGGATCCCATCTTGGGGCCTCTTCCGGCGATCTGCCGGAGGGGGAATCAATCATGGAGGGCTTCTACATCAACACCATGGCCTCTCCGATAAAGCATGAGTAGTTTACCACAGACCTTCGGGTCCATAGTTATTAGCTAGATGGCTTCTTCTCTCTCTTTGATTCTCAATACAAAGTTCTCCTCGATGTTCTTGGAGATCTATTCGATGTAATACTCTCTTGACGTGTGTTTGCCGAGATTCGATGAATCATGGGTTTATGAACAAGATTATCTATGAATATTATTTGCTTCTTCTCTGAATTCTTATATGCATGATTTGATATCTTTGCAAGTCTCTTCGAATTATTGGTTTAGTTTGGCCTACTAGATTGATCTTTCTTGCAATGGGAGAAGTGCTTAGCTTTGGGTTCAATCTTGCAGTGTTTAGCTTTGGGTTCAATCTTGCAGTGTCCTTTCCTAGTGACAGTAGGGGTAGCAAGGCACGTATTGAATTGTTGACATCAAGGATAAAAAGATGGGGGTTATATCATATTGTTTGATTTTATCCCTCTACATCATGTCATCTTGCTTAATGTGTTACTATGTTCTTATGAACTTAATACTCTAGATGCATTCTGGATAGCGGTCAATGTGTGGAGTAATAGTAGTAGATGCAAAATCGTTTCGATCTATGTGATACGGACGTGATGCCTATATTCATGATCATTGCCTTAGATATCTTCATAACTATGCGCTTTTCTATCAATTGGTCGGCAGTAATTTGTTCACCCACCGTAATACATGCTATCTTGAGAGAAGCCACTAGTGAAACCTATGGCCCCCGGGTCTCTTTCTTATTATATTGCATCTCTTTTATTTACATCACATCTTGTTTACTATTTTGCAATCTTTACTTTCCAATCTAATCAAAAAAATACCAAAAATGTTTACTTTACTATCTTTATTAGATCTCACTTTTGCGAGTGACCGTGAAGGGATTGACAACCCCTTTATCACGTTGGTTGCAAGGTTCTTGATTATTTGTGCAGGCACTAGGTTACTTGTGCATTATCTCCTACTTGATTGATACCTTGGTTCTCAAAACTGAGGGAAATACTTACTCTACTTTGCTGCATCACCCTTTCCTCTTCAAGGGAAAACCAACGCATGCTCAAGAGGTAGCAAGAAGGATTTCTGGCGCCGTTGCCGGGGAGATCTACGCAAAGTCAATACATACCAAGTACCCATCATAAACTCTTCTCCCTCGCATTACATTATTTTCCATTCGCCTCTCGTTTTCCTCTCCCCCACTTCTAAAACAATTTTCAAAAATATTTGCCCTTTTCTTCGCCCTTGTTCCGTTCGTCCTTCTGTTTGCTGGAATTACCATGTGCCTTATATTTTCTTGCATCCTCACTTGCTAAAATCTATTGATATGGATCCTCACCCACTTGCTAATCTTTTTAAAAGATCCAATTATGATGAACCAATTTGTAGTGAGTTGAGTGCACTAGATTATCTTTATGAGGTTTTGCTTCAAATTCGTGAATCTGAGAACTTTGATGAAGTGTTGAAAGAAGAAAATTATAAACTGATTCGTGATAGCCCCTTGAATGAAAATCATGATTGCAATGATGTTATTATAAATTATATTAATGTCAATTGTGTTAATGATATGAAAAACCCTAAGCTTGGGGATGCTAGTTTTGCTATGTCCACTACTTGTTGCAATGATCATGATTGGGGTGATTCTTCTTATGATCTCGAAAATTTATTTAAGCCCCATGATGAATATGAGGTTGATAATAATGTTTGCAATAATACTGAAAGTTGGTTTGGAAGAGTTTCAATTTTAGATCCCACATATTTGGATAATGTTCAATCTTATGCAGTTTTTGATAAAAGTGGGTTTGGAGAGGTCATGACTTTAGTTAATGATATTCCCACTATTTTGGAAGAGTGTCAACTTTGCATACATGTGGATCATGTAGAGAAAATTTTATGTGATAGCTATATTGTTGAATTTGAATACGATCCTACATGCAATTATTATGAGAGAGGAGATATGGTTGTAGAAATTTTCATGTTACTAAATTACCTCTCGTCATGTTGAGATTGCCATTGTTTCTTCTTCCATGCATATGCTAGTTTTTGCTTGTCTTGATAATTTTTTTGCTTATAAAATGCCTATGAATAGGAAGTATGTTAGACTTAGATGTGTTTGTCACGTGTTTTATGATGCTCCCTTAGTGTTTCAATTGCTATCTTTCATGTGAGCATCATTAAAATTATAGATGCCTAGCTAGGGGCGTTAAACGATAGCGCTTGTTGGGAGGCAACCCAATTTTATTTTTGTTCTTTGCTTTTTGTTCCTGTTTAGTAATAAATAATTCATATATCTTATGTTATGATTGTGTTTTTTATGTTTTAATTAGTTGGCTTGTGCCAAGTAAAGCCTTTAGGATCTTTTGGGTGATTGTTATTTGATCTTGCTGAAAAAACAGAAAGTAATGGCTCACGAGAATAATTTAATTTTTTACCGGAGAGCGATAAAATACCAATTCCAACTGCAGTAGATCAATATACTTTTTTATGGCGTCCTAATTTCGCAATTTTTGGAGTTATAGAAGTATTTGAAACCTCCAGATTGCTACAGACTGTTCTGTTTTTGACAGATTCTGTTTTTCCTTGTTGTTTGCTTATTTTGATGAATCTATGGCTAGTATCAGGAGGTATGAACCATAGAGAAGTTGGAATACAGTAGGTTTAACACCAATATAAATAAATAATGAGTTCATCACAGTACCTTAAAGTGGTGGTTTATTTTTTTATACTAACAGAGCTCATGAGATTTTCTGTTGAAGTTTTGTGTTGTGAATTTTTCAAGTTTTTGGGTAAAGATTTGATGGATTTTGGAAAAAGGAGTGGAAAGAGCCTAAGATTGTGAATGCCCAAGGTACCCCAAGGTAAAATTCAAGGACAACCAAAAGCCTAAGCTTGGGGATGCCCCGGAAGGCATTTCCTCTTTCGTCTTCGTCTATCGGTAACTTTACTTCAGGCTATATTTTCATTCACCACATGATATGTAACACCCTCGATGCGACTATATCTCCCACGTGTCGAGGCACGACTTATAGGCATAATCGCATTGAAGGTATATATCGCAAGTTAGGCAATCTTCACAACATCCCATGTAATATGATAATAAAAGGGGAGATAACATAGTTGGCTTACACTCGCCACGTCAATCAAGTACATAAACCACATTACATCAACCAAACACTCATGGCCCGACTACGGCGCCAAAATAAAAGAGAACCCAACATGCGACACGGTCCCGATCACCCCCAACTGGGCACCACTACTGATCATCAGGAAAGGAAACATAGTAACGTTGAGAGTCTTCGTTGGACTCCCACTTGAGCTCAATCACGTCACCTGGAGTGGAATCATCGGGCCCTGCATCTGGTGTAATAGTAATCTGTGAGCCATAGGGACTCAGCAATCTCGTACTCTCACGATCAAGACTATTTAAGCTTATAGGTAAGGCAAGGTAAATATGTGGAGCTGCAGCAAGCGACTAGCAAATATGGTGGCTATCCCGTTCGCAAGAGAGAGCGAGAAGAGGAGGCAAAGCGTGAGCGAGAAACTAGAGGACTGAAGGAAATATGCCCTAGAGGCAATAATAAAGTTATTATTTATTTCCTTATATCATGATAAATGTTTATTATTCATGCTAGAATTGTATTAACCGGAAACATAATAATGTTATGCGGTTTGACCGATAAAGATCTTCGTAGAATATGTAGGAGCCAATATGAGCATCCAGATTCTGCTATTGGTTATTGACCGGAGACATGTCTCGGTCATGTCTACATTGTTCTCGAACCCGTAGGGTCCGCACGCTTAAGGTTACGATGACAGTTATATTATGAGTTTATGCATTTTGATGTACCGAAGTTTGTTCGGAGTCCCGGATGTGATCACGGACATGACGAGGAGTCCCGAAATGGTCGAGACGTAAAGATTGATATATTGGAAGCCTATGTTTGGATATCAGAAGTGTTCCGGATGAATTCGGGATTTTACCGGAGTACCGGGAGGTTACCGGAACCCCCCGGGAGCTATATGGGCCATAGTGGGCCTTAGTTGAAAAGAGAAGAGGCAGCCCAAGATGGGCCGCGCGCCCCTCCCCTCCCTTGGTCCGAATAGGACAAGGAGAGGGGGCCGGCCACCCTCTCTCTTTTCCCCCCTCCGCGAATCCTATTCCAACTAGGATTGGGGGGGGGAATCCTACTCCCAGAGGGTAGGACTCCTCTGGCGCGCCTCTGGCCGGCCGGCCCCCCCTCTAGTCCTTTATATACGGAGGCAGGGGCACCCCAGAGACACACAAGTTGATCCACGTGATCTACTCTTAGCCGTGTGCGGCGCCCCAGCCACCATAGTCCTCGATAATATTGTAGCGGTGCTTAGGCGAAGCCCTGGACAGTAGTACATCAAGATCGTCACCACGCCGTCGTGCTGACGGAACTCTTCCCCGACACTTTGCTGGATCGGAGTCCGGGGATCGTCATCGAGCTGAACGTGTGCTAAAACTCGGAGGTGCCGTAGTTTCGGTGCTTGATCGGTCGGGCCGTGAAGACGTACGACTACATCAACCAAACGCTTCCGTTGTTCGATCTACAAAGGGTACGTAGATCACACTCTCCCCTCTCGTTGCTATGCATCACATGATCTTGCGTGTGCGTAGGAATTTTTTTGAAATTACTACGTTCCCCAACAGTGGCATCCGAGCCTAGGTTTTATATGTTGATGTTAGTGCACGAGTAGAACACAAGTGAGTTGTGGGTGATATAAGTCATACTGCTTACCAGCATGTCATACTTGGTTTGGCAGTATTGTTGGACGAAGCGGCCCGGACCGACATTACGCGTACGCTTACGCGAGGCGGTTCTCCTGACGTGCTTTGCACACAGGTGGCTGGCGGTGTGACAGTTTCTCCAACTTTAGTTGAACCAAGTGTGGCTACGCCCGGTCCTTGCGAAGGTTAAAATAGCACCAACTTGACAAACTATCGTTGTGGTTTTGATGCGTAGGTAAGAATTGGTTCTTGCTAAGCCCGTAGCAGCCACGTAAAACTGCAACAACAAAGTAGAGGACGTCTAACTTGTTTTTGCAGGGCATGTTGTGATGTGATATGGTCAAGATATGATGATAAAAGTTATTGTATAAGATGATCATGTTTTGTAAAGTTATCGGCAACTGGCAGGAGCCATATGGTTGTCGCTTTATTGCATAAAATGCAAGCGCCAAATAATTGCTTTACTTTATCGCTATGCGATAGCAATAGTTGCAAGAGCAATAGTTGGCGAGACGACCATGTGACGACACATTGATATAGATCAAGATGATGGAGATCATGGTGTCATGCCGGTGATGATGGAAATCATGACGATGTTTTGGAGATGGAGATCAAAGGCACAAGATGATGATGGCCATATCATGTCACATATTTTTTGATTGCATGTGATGTTTATCTTTTATACATCTTATTTTGCTTAGTTCGACGGTAGCTTCATAAGATGATCTCTCACTAATTATCATGGTACAAGTGTTCTCCCTGAGTATGCACCGTTGTGAAAGTTCTTCGTGCTGAGACACCACGTGATGATCGGGTGTGATAGGCTCTACGTTCAAATACAACGGGTGCAAAACAGTTGCACACACGGAATACTCAGGTTAAACTTGACGAGCCTAGCATATAACAGATATGGCCTCGGAACACGGAGACCTAAAGGTCGAGCGTGAATCATATAGTAGATATGATCAACATAGTGATGTTCACCATTGAAACTACTCAATCTCACGTGATGATCAGACATGGTTTAGTTGATTTGGATCACGTGATCACTTAGAGGATTAGAGGGATGTCTATCTAAGTGGGAGTTCTTAAGTAATATGATTAATTGAAACTTTAAAATTTATCATGAACTTAGTCCTGGATAGTATTAGCATATGTATGTTATAGATCAATAGCTCGGGTGCTGTTGCTTCCCGTATGTTTTAATATGCGTTCCTAGAGAAAGCACTAAGTTGAAAGATGTGTAGCAAAGATTACACGGATGGATCCGTGATTGAGGTTTATCCTCATTGCTGCACAGAAGAATTACGTCCTGAGCACCGCTAGGTGACAGCCTCATGCAGGAGCAAATGCAGGGTTATGAACGTTCTGGCAGCAAATGATGACTACTTGATAGTTTAGTGCCATGCTTATACGGCTTAGAATCGGGACTTCAAACGACGTTTTGAACGTCATGGAGCCATATGAGATGTTCCCAGGAGTTGAAGTTAATATTTCAAGCAAATACCCGAGTTGAGAGATATGAAGTCTCCAACAAGTTCTATAGCTAAAAGATGGAGGAGAATTGCTCAAGCAGTAAGCATGTGCTTAGATTGTCTGGGTACTACAATCGCTTGAATCAAGTGGGAGTTAATCTTCCAGATAAGATAGTGATTGACAGAATTCTCTAGTCACCATCACCAAGTTAGTAGAACTTCGTGATGAACTATAATATGCAAGGGATAACGGATACAATTCCCAAGATCTTTGTGATGCTAAAATCGACGAAGGTAGAAATCAAGAAAAACATCAAGTGTTGATGGTTGACGAGACCACTAGTTTCAAGAAAATGGCAAAGGGAAGAAGGGGAACTTCAAGAAGAACGGCAAGCAAGTTGCTGCTCAAGTGAAGAAGCCCAAGTCTGGTCCTAAGCCTGAGACTAAGTGCCTCTACTACAAAGGGACTGGTCACTGGAAGCGGAACTACCCCAAGTAATTGGCGGATAAGAAGGATGGCAAAGTGAACATAGGTATATTTAATATACATGTTATTGATGTGTACTTTACTAGTGTTTATAGCAACCCCTCAGTATTTGATACTAGTTCAGTTGCTAAGAGTAGTAACTCGAAACGGGAGTTGTAGAATGAACAGAGACTAGTTAAGGGTGAAGTAACGATGTGTGTTGGAAGTGGTTCCAAGATTAATATGATCATCATCGCACACTCCCTATACTTTCGGGATTAGTGTTGAACCTAAATAAGTGTTATTTGGTGTTTGCGTTGAGCATAAATATGATTGGATCATGTTTATTGCAATACAATTATTCTTGTAAGTTAGAGAATAATTGTTGTTCTGTTTACATGAATAAAACCTTCTATGGTCATACACCCAATGAAAATGGTTTGTTGGATCTCGATCGTGGTGATACACATATTCACAATATTGAAGTCAAAAGATGCAAAGTTAATAATGATGGTGCAACTTATTTGTGGCACTGTCGTTTATGTCATATTGGTGTAAAGCACATGAAGAAAATCCATGCTGATGGGTTTTTGGAATCACTTGATTATGAATCAGTTGATGCTTGCGAACCATGCCTCATGGGAAAGATGACTAAGACTCCGTTCTCCGGAACAATGGAGCGAGCAACAGATTTGTTAGAAATCATACATACTGATGTATGTGGTCCGATGAATATTGAGGCTTGTGGCAGGGATCATTATTTTTTGATATTCACAGATGATTTGAGCAGATATGAGTATATCTACTTGATGAAACACAAGTCTGAAACATTTGAAAAGTTTGAAGAATTTCAGAGTGATGTGGAGAATCATCGTAACAAAAAATAAAAGTTTCTACGATATGATCACAGAAGTAAAATATTTGAGTTACAAGTTTGGCCTTCAGTTAAAACAATGTAAAATAGTTTCACTACTCATGCCACCTGGAACACCACAGTGTAATGGTGTGTCCGAACGTCATAACCGTACTTTATTAGATATAGTGCGATCTATGATGTCTCTTACCGATCTACCACTATCGTTTGGGGGTTATGCATTAGAGACAGCTACATTCACGTTAAAAAGGGCACCATCTAAATCCGTTGAGACGACACCGTATGAACTATGGTTTGGCAAGAAACCTAAGCTGTCGTTTCTTAAAGTTTGGGACTGCAATGCTTATGTGAAAAAGTTTCAACATGATAAGCTCGAACCCAAATTGGAGAAGTAAATCTTCATAGGATACCCAAAAGAAAATGTTGGGTACACCTTCTATCACAGATCCGAAGGCAAGTTATTCATTGCTGAGAATGGATCCTTTCTAGAGAAGGAGTTTCTCTCGAAAGAAGTGAGTGGGAGGAAAGTAGAACTTGATGAGGTAACTGTACCTGCTCCCTTATTGGAAAGTAGTTCATCACAGAAATCTGTTCCTGTGACTACTACACCAATTAGTGAGGAAGCTAATGATGATGATCATGTAACTTCAGATCAAGTTACTACCGAACCTCGTAGGTAAAGCAAAGTGAGATCCGCACCAAAGTGGTACGGTAATCCTGTTCTAGAGGTCATGTTACTTGACCATGACGAGCCTACAAACTATGAGGAAGCGATGATGAGCCCAGATTCCGCGAAATGGCTTGAGGTCATGAAATCTGAGATGAGATCCATGTATGAGAACAAAGTATGGACTTTGATTGAATTGCCCATTGATCGGTGAGCCATTGAGATTAAATGGATCTTCAAGAGGAAGACGGACGCTGATAGTAGTGTTACTATCTACAAAGCTAGAATTGTCGCAAAAAGGTTTTCGGCAAGTTC
>NC_053024.1:662674760-662684799 GCF_003073215.2 Triticum urartu | reverse complement strand
GCACCCAGTTGCTATTCTTGAAGAGACTGAACGCAAGACTCGCAACAAGTCGAACAAATTTCTCAAAGTCAAGTGGTCACACCATTCCGACCGTGAAGCTACCTGGGAACGCGAGGATCACCTCCGTTTTGAGTACCCGGCGTTCTTTCAGTCCTAGATCTCGGGACGAGATCCTTTCGTAGTGGTGGAGTGTTGTAACACCCCGGATATAACTTTCCCTATTTGTACTCCAACTCTTGCCGTTTCTGGAGTTAAGTTATATTTTTTCCTCGGGTTCGGGTTTTGTCTCCGTGTGTTGTTGTCGTTGTCATGCATCTCATGCCATGTCATCATGTGCATTGCATTTGCATACGTGTTCGTCTCATGCATTCGAGCATTTTCCCCGTTGTCCGTTTTGCATTCCGGCGCTTCGTTCTCCTCCGGTGGTCATTTCTAGCTTTCTTTCGTGTGTGGGGATTAAACATTTCCGGATTGGACCAAGACTTGCCAAGTGGCCTTGGTTTACTACCGGTAGACCGCCTGTCAAGTTTCGTACCATTTGGACTTCGTTTGGTACTCCAACGATTAACCGAGGGACCGAAAAGGCCTCGTGAGTGTTGCAGCCCAACACCCCTCCAATTTGGCCCAAAACCCACCAAACTCTGCTCCATGTCCTAGAGCGTTCGATCACGATCGCGTGGCCGAAAACCGCACCTCATTTGGACTCTCCTAGCTCCCTCTATGCCTATAAATATCACCCCCTCCGAAATTCACGGGTCTCCCCTCCCCCTAAACCCTAGATCCATCCACGCGCCGCCGCCGGACGTGTCCGGACGAGGCCGGACAGCGTCCGCCCAGCCCCGCCGCTGCCACGTGGCCACGCGCCACTCGCCCGCCGCCGCGCGGCCTGGGGAGCCCGGGGCCGGCCCCCGAGGCCCATCGCGCTGCCGTCGCCGCCTCCATGCGCCGCGCCGCCCGCCGCCTCCACGCGCCGCCGCCGCCCTTTGCCTCACCCGCCGCGCGTGCCGGCCGCTGCCGCCCCGCCCGCCGTGCCTCGCCGCCCCTGCCGCGGGAGCCCGCCGCTGAGGAGCGCCGCGCCCGCGCCGCGCCGGCCCCGCTCCTCCCCATCTCCGGCAAGCCCCGGCCGGCCCTCCCTCCTACTCCGGCGAGAAGCTCCGGCGAGCTCAAGATCCGGCCTCTGTTCGCGTGCCCGCCGAAGAACCCTAGATCTGGTTGTTTTTTTTCTCTAAGTCCTTAAAATTTTCAGTCCATATGCTCCTGTTCGAGGCCCCGTAACTTTGCATCCGTAACTCCGATTCATGAATATAGCATATCAAAATGTTCATCTCAGAGAGCACATCATTTAATTCTAGTGCATCATTTTCATTTGAGCTCATCTTGATGCCCGAAATGCTGTTAGAAGAGGGCAACTTGAGTTAATTGTCAGATCTGCTACTCCGTTTAGCACTTTTGTCATTTTTGCCATGATTATTGTGTGCATGCTATGACCGTGAGTTCTACATATGTTTTGTTAAGGGTTTTGTCATCTTTCCATAGGTGCAACCCATGTATTTTTAGGATGTGTGTGGTGTCTTGTGCAAGCTTGCAAAGTGGTGCACTTGCTAATTCTGTTTTCAGGGACTTAGTGATTTCACTAAGTCCTGGGATTGTTTAGTTCACGATGCCATATGTTCGTGTTGTTTCCTAGTGATCCGTGCCTCTTTTGAGGATGATCAGTAAGGGAGTTTTGTTAATATTGTAGTGCTCTATCCATCCATGTCTTTGTTTGCAATTATGGAGCACCCTAGCTTGATTCAATCGAGCTCTACTTTTGCTTCGTTGCGAATCTGGGCAGATCATCAACTTGTTTGCGATTTTGCCGATGTTGTTGTAGTTGATCCATGCATGCTATGCCATTGTTCTTGCCATGTCTAGCTTTTATTTTGTGCCTTCTTGATGGATGTATGCTTGTCTTGCCATGACTTGCACCGTGGTGAGTGCATCGAGCTTGTAACATGCCTTCGTGAGTTATGTTTCAGCATGTTCCCAGTTTTCACTGTCTGAAAACGGATTATGTTTTTGCTATGTTCATGTGCTTGTTAGTATATTTTGTGATCTATTTGGCTTCAAGGTCACTAAGGGACTTTTGTTAAGGTTGTTGAGTAGCTCCATTGCCATGTCTTTCTTTGTTCATGTTCAGGTCCTGTTAGCATGTTGTTCGTGCTTCCGAAGAGGGCTATATGATCTGAAATTTCCAGACAAGTGTTAATTTCACTAAGTCTGAGATCTGTTATCCATTTGCGTTTTTGCCATGCTTGTTTTTGAACCTGTTAATGGATGAATTTGGCCGTAGGCTCAGTGCTAGACTTTGTTAAGAATCTTGTGTGCATTCCCTGCCATGTATTTTGTTGTCATGTTTGGGTGCTGTAGGCATGTTATTTCATTGCATTTTAGATGCCTACTGCTGTAAATCGCAGACCGTTGTCCATTTTTTGAAACGCTTGCCATTTCCAAACCGTAGTCCGATTCGGCGTTCTTTATATCGTTTCAAGCGATTTCATCTCATCTTTCCAGTGGCACCCTTTGGAATTCCAAGTTGAGGCCGGGTTCATTGCATTTTCCTGTCATATCTTGCATTTTGCATCCCGCATCGCATCCCGCATAGCATATCATCATTGCCATCATTATCGCTTCCTTGCACGTGGTTGATTGTATTCCTTGTTGCTTGTTTGTCTTGTTTTTGGGTAGAGCCGGGAGATGAGTTCGCTAACGAGGCCCGTTGAGTTGCTTTTCAGGGTCCAGTCAACTCCGACAGCTGTGCAGCAAGATGATCATACCTCGAAATCACTACTATTCTTTGCTATGCTAGTTTTGCTCGCTCTTTTGCTATGCCATTGCTACGATGCCTACCACTTGCTTGTAAGCCTCCCAAATTGCCATGTCAACCTCTAACCCACCTTTGTCTAAGCAAAACCGTTGATTGGCTAATGTTACGCTTTTGCTCAGCCCCTTCTTATAGTGTTGCTAGTTACAGGTGAAGATTGGAGCCGTTCCTTGTTGGACATTTATTTACTTGGTTGGGATATCATTATATTGCTATGTTATCTTAATGCATCTATATACTGGTAAAGGGTGGAAGGCTCGGCCTCTCGCCTAGTGTTTTGTTTTCCACTCTTGCCCGCCCTAGTTTCCGTCATATCGGTGTTATGTTCCCGGATTTTTTGCGTTCCCTTACGTGGTTTGGGTTATTAATGGGAACCCCTTGATAGTTCGCCTTTGATTAAAGCTTTTCCAGCCATGCCCAACAATTGGTTTTACCATTCGCCAACTAGCCCTTTTATTTCCTTGGGTTCTGCAGACTCAAGGGTCATCTTATTTTAACCCCCCCGGGCCAGTGCTCCTCTGAGTGTGGTCCACCTGTCAACTACCGGTGGCCACCAGGGGCAACTCTGGCTGGGCCTACCCGTACCTAGGACAATCTGAGTGTGCCTGAGAAAGAGATATGTGCAGCTCCTAATCGGGATTTGTCGGCACATTTCGGGCGGTGTTGCTGGTCTTGTTTTAACCTGTCGAAGTGTCTTGAGTTACTGAGATACTGAGTCTGATCGGAACGTCTTGGGAGGAGGTCTATTCCTTCGTTGACCGTGAGAGCTTGTCATGGGCTAAGTTGGGACTCCCTGCAGGGATTGAACTTTCGAAAGCCATGCCCGCGGTTATGGGCAGATGGGAATTGTTAATGTCGGTTGTAGATAACTGAACTTAATTAATAAAATGTATCAACCGAGTGTGTTACCGTGATGGCCTCTTCTCGGCGGAGTGGAAGTGGACACGGTGTTGGAGTAATGTTTTGCGCAGGTTGCTCTCTAGTTTTTCGCTCGTGCTTTGCCTCCTCTTCTCGCTCTCTTTTGCGAATAAAGTTAGCCACCATACTTGCTAGTCGCTTGCTGCAGCTCCACTCATATTTTACCTTGCCTTACCTATAAGCTCAAATAGTCTTGATCACGAGGGTGCGAGATTGCTGAGTCCCTGTGGCTCACATATTACTATTACACCAGATGCATGGCCTAATGATTCCGCTCCAGGAGACGCGTGTGAGCTCAAGTGGGAGTTCGACGAAGACTCTCAACGATACTACGTTTCCTTTCCCGATGATCAGTAGTGGTGCCCAGTTGGGGGTGATTGGGACCGTGTCGCATGTTGGGTTCTCTTTTATTTTGGCGCCGTAGTCGGGCCATGAGTGTTTGGTTGATGTAATGTTATTTATGTACTTGATTGACGTGGCGAGTGTAAGCCAACTATGTTATCTCCCCTTTATTATTCATATTACATGGGATGTTGTGAAGATTGCCTAACTTGCGACATATGCCTTCAATGCGATTATGTCTCTAAGTCGTGCCTCGACACGTGGGAGCTATAGTCGCATCGAGGGTGTTACAGTAAATGACCGGATGCAAGAGATGAACACAGATGCAAATGAGATGCACATGATGACATGACATGAACTAAATGCAAAACAAAGAATGGCAACGGGATGCTCATGATAAGACAAGTATTCTTGGAGGTCAATTTCTTTGAAGTTGGTAGTGCGCTCAAGCGTCTGGAAGCACTTGCGAAGCTGTGACATGTGAAACACATCAAGCACATTTGAGAAGTTTGGCGGGAGCTCAAGTTGATAGGCGAGGTCGCCTCTTTTGTCAATGATCTTGAAAGGACCCACATATCTAGGGGCAAGCTTCCCTTTGATACTGAAGCATTGAGTGCCTTTCATGGGAGGGACTCAGAGGTAGACATGGTCTCCGATCTCGAAAGCCAAGTCATGGTGCTTTCTATCATAGTAACTCTTCTGCGCGATTGCGCGACTTTGAGATTTTCACAGATGACTTTACACATTTCTTCAGCTTCTGTGATCAAGTCATTGCCAAGAAGTTGGCATGCACCAGTCTCAGACCAGTTTAGAGGAGTATGACACTTTCTGCCATAAAGAATTTCGAAAGGGGCCTTGCCCGAACTTTCTTGGTAGCTGGTGTTGTAGGAGAACTCGGTATATGGGAGGCAATATTCCCACTTCATACCGAAAAAGATGACACAAGCTCTGAGCATGTCTTCGAGGATTTGATTGACTCTCTAGACTTGGCCACTTGTTTGAGGATGGAAAGCCGTGCTGAAACGAATGTTGGTGCCCATAGCCTTCTAGAAAGTGTCCCAGAACTCGGAAGTGAAAATGCTTCCGCGGTTTGACGAGATCAATTGCAGGATCCCGTGCAACGAGACAATTCTGGAGGTGTATAGCTCTGCCAACTGAGCTGCCGTGATAGATTCTTTTACTGGAAGGAAATGAGCTACTTTTGTAATCTTATCAATGACAACGAAGATAGCATCATTCTCACGCTTTGACTTAGGAAAGCCAGTGACAAAGTCCATTTCAATATGATCAAACTTCCATTCTGGAATAGCAAGAGGTTGGAGGAGACCAGCTGGTCGTTGATGTTCTGCTTTCACCCTTTGATAGACATCACATTCATTCATGAATTGAGCAATCTCTCGCTTCATTAGAGTCCACCAATACGACTACTTGAGATCATGCTACATCTTCGAACTGCCTGGATGGATGGAAAGAAGAGAATTGTGCGCTTCATTCATTATGACCTTCCTTAGATCACATTTTGGAACCACAATCCGGTCCTCGAAGAATAAGGTGTCCTTGTCATCAATGCCATAGCACTTGTATTTGGGAAGGGCCTTGGCAACACCATGTTTCACCTTCTTAACCATGGTATCAAGGAGTTGTGCCTCACGAATTTGATCTTCCAAAGTTGGAGTGACTTCAAGGTTGGCAAGAAAACCTTGAGGAACAACTTGGAGGTTGAGCTTGCGGAAAGCCTCACAAAGATCAGGTTGGAATGTCTTGAGAATTAAGCTATTGCAATAAGCCTTTCTGCTCAAAGCATCTGCAATCACATTAGCCTTGCCTGGAGTGTATTCAATGTTTGGATTGTACTCTTGGATCATTTTGACCCAACGAGTTTGCCGGAGGTTGAGGTTGGGTTGAGTGAAGATATATTTGAGGCTCTTGTGACTGGTGAAAATGTCCACTTGCCTTCCCAACAAGAGATGTCTCCATGTTATTAATGCATGGATAACTGCCGCCAACTTAAGATCGTGAGTGGGCTAGTTCCTTTCATTTGGCTTCAACTGACGGGAAGTATAGGCCACAACTTTCTTCTCTTGCATTAACACAACACCAAGACCTTGCAACGAGGCATCGTAGAAAACTTGGTATGGCTTGGACTCGTCAGGAGGAGTTAGGATCGGAGCTGTGAGGAGTTTCTCTTTGAGGGTATTGATGGCAACATCACACTCAGGAGTCAAGGAATACTTGACATGCTTCTGGAGGAGGTTGGAAAGAGGCTTAGTGATGTTTTAGAAGTTTTCCACAAACCTTCTGCAATAGCTTGCAAGCCCAAGGAAACTGCGGTGCTGCTTGACCTTCTAAGGAGACTCCCAATTCACAATTGTAGAAACCTTCTCTGGATTAATAGAAATGCCCTTGGCAGAGATTATGTGACCAAGGTAAATAACTTCATCAAGCCAAAAATCACATTTGGAGAACTTTGCGTAGAATTGATACTCTCTGAGCTTGTCGAGTGATACGTCTCCAACGTATCTATAATTTTTGATTGCTCCATGCTATTATATTATCTATTTTGGATGTTATTGGGCTTATTTTTACACTTATATATTATTTTTGGGACTAACCTATTAAGCGGAGGCCCAGCCCAAATTGCTGTTTTTTTGCCTATTTCAGTGTTTCACCGAAAAGGAATATCAAACGGAGTCCAAACAGAATGAAACCTTCGGGAACGTGATTTTCTCAACGAACATGATCCAGGAGACTTAGAGTGGGCATCAAGAAACAACCGAGGAGGCCAAGAGGCAGGGGGCGCGCCTACCCCCCTAGGCGCGCCCTCCGCCCTCGTGGGCCCCTCGTTGCTCCACCGACGCACTTCTTCCTCCTATATATATCCACGTACCCCCCAAACATCCAGGAGCACCACGAAAACCTAATTCCACCGCCGCAACCTTCTGTACCCGAGAGAACCCATCTTGGGGCCTTTTTCGGAGCTCCACCGGAGGGGGCATTGATCACGGAGGGCCTCTACATCAACTCCATCGCCTCTCCGGCGATGTGTGAGTAGTTTACTTCAGACCTTCAGGTCCATAGCTAATAGCTAGATGGCTTCTTCTCTCTCTTTGGATCTCAATACAAAGTTCTCCTCGATTCTCTTGGAGATCTATTCGATGTAATCTTATTTTGCGGTGTGTTTGTCGAGATCTGATGAATTGTGGGTTTATTATCAAGTCTATCTATGAACAATATTTGAATCTTCTCTGAATTCTTTTATGTATGATTGGTTTATCTTTGCAAGTCTCTTCAAATTATCAGTTTGGTTTGACCTACTAGATTGATCTTTCTTGCAATGGGAGAAGTGCTTAGCTTTGGGTTCAATCTTGCGGTGCTCGATCCCAGTGATAGAAAGGGAAACGGCACGTATTGTATTGTTGCCATCGAGGATAAAAAGATGGGGTTTATATCATATTGCATGAGTTTATCCCTCTACATCATGTCATCTTGCTTAAGGCGTTACTCTGTTCTTATGAACTTAATACTCTAGATGCATGCTGGATACCGGTCGATGTGTGGAGTAATAGTAGTATATGCAGGCAGGAGTCGGTCTACTTATCTCGGACATGATGCCTATATACATGATCATGCCTAGATATTCTCATAATTATCCGCTTTTCTATCAATTGCTCGACAGTAATTTGTTCACCCACCGTAATACTTATGCTATCTTGAGAGAAGCCACTAGTGAAACCTATGGCCCCCGGGTCTGTTATCCATCATATAAGTTTTCCATCTGCTTTATTTTGCAATCTTTACTTTCAATCTATATCATAAAAATACCAAAAATATTTATCTTATTATTATCATCTCTATCAGATCTCATTGTTGCAAGTGGTCGTGAAGGGATTGACAACCCCTTTATCGCGTTGGTTGTGAGGTTCTTATTTGTTTGTGTAGGTACGAGGTGACTCGCGTGTGGTCTCCTACTGGATTGATACCTTGATTCTCAAAAACTGAGAGAAATACTTACGCTGCTTTACTGCTCCACCCTTTCCTCTTCAAGGGAAAACCAACGTAGTGCTCAAGAGGTAGCAAGAAGGATTTCTGGCACCGTTGTCGAGGAGATCTACGCCAAGTTAAGACATACCAAGTACCCATCACAACTCCTATCCTTCGCATTACATTATTTGCCATTTGCCTCTCGTTTTACTCTCCCCCACTTCACCCTTACCGTTTTATTCGCCCTCTCTTCTCCGTTTGCCTTCTCTTTCCCAATTTGCCTCTTTTGCCCATTTCTTGTTTGCTTGTGTGTTGGATTGCTTGCTTGTCATGATGGCTCAATATAATACTAAATTGTGTGACTTTGCCAATACCAACAATAATGATTTTATTAGCACTCTGATTGATCCTCTTACCAATGTTGAATCTTGTGAAATTAATCTGCTTTGCTGACTTGTCATGACCAAGATCCATCTATGAATTCATCCTAGTGAAGATGCCGATACATCTACGTAACAACTTTGTAGATCGCGATGCGTGATATGCAAAAGAAGAAATATGTGGATAATGATATTGTTAAACTTAAGCTATTTTTGTTTTCGCTTAGAGATCGTGCTAAAGCTTGGTTTTCGTCTTTGCCTAAAAATAGTATTGATTCATGGAATAAGTGCAAATATGCTTTTATCTGTAAGTATTGTCCTCCCGATAAGATCATCTCTCTTAGAAACGGTATTATGAATTTTCAGCAACTTGATCATGAACATGTTGCACAAGCTTGGGAGAGGATGAAACTAATGATACGTAATTGCCCTACACATGGTTTGAATCTTTGGATGATTATACGAAAATTTTATGCCGGATTGAACTTTGCTTCTAGAAATCTTTTAGATTCGGCCGCAGGAGGCACTTTTATGGAAATCACTTTAGGAGAAGCTACCAAACTCCTACTTAATATTATGGTTAATTATTCTCAATGGCACACGGAAAGATATACTAGTAAAAAAGTGCATGCAATTGAAGAGATTAATGTTTTGAGTGGAAAGATGGATGAACTTATGAAATTGTTTGCTAATAAGAGTGCTCCTACTGATCCTAATGATACGCCTTTGTCTACTTTGATTGAGAATAATAATGAATCTATGGATGTGAATTTTGTTGGTAGGAACAATTTTGGTAATAACGCGTATAAAGATAATTTTAATTCTAGGCCATTTCCTAGTAATTCCTCTAATAATTATGGTAATTCCTACAACAATTCTTATGTAAGTTATAATAAGATTCTCTCTGATTTTGAATCTAATATTAAAGAATTTATTAGTTCGCAAAAGAGTTACAATGCTTTGATTGAAGAAAAATTGCTTAAGATTGATGAGTTGGCTAGGACCGTGGATAGAATTTCTATTGATGTTGATTCTTTGAAAATTAGATATATTCCACCTAAGCATGATATCAATGAGTCTCTCAAAGCCATGAGAATTTCCATTGATGAGTGCAAAGAAAGAACCGCTAGGATGCGTGCTAAGAAAGATTGCTTTATGAAAGCGTGTTCTTCTAGTTTTCATGATAATAAGGATGAAGATCTAAAAGTGATTGATGTGTCCCCTATTAAATCTTTGTTTTGCAATATGAATCTTGATAATGATGGGACTGGAGATGATTCAACTTTAGTTAGAAGGCGTCCCAATGATTGGAGTTTTTAGATCTTGATGCAAAAACTGTTAAAAGTGGGATCGAAGCGGTCAAAACTTTAAATAGAAATGAACCCACTATCTTGGATTTCAAGGAATTTAATTATGATAATTTGTCTTTGATAGATTGTATTTCCTTGTTGCAATCCATGTTAAATTCTCC
Source organism: Triticum urartu (assembly GCF_003073215.2). Taxonomy (NCBI): domain Eukaryota; kingdom Viridiplantae; phylum Streptophyta; class Magnoliopsida; order Poales; family Poaceae; genus Triticum; species Triticum urartu. The sequence goes on along the minus strand of NC_053024.1, from coordinate 662,674,844 downwards.
TCATGCTTATAGTCAAAATAAAGCTTTTACTAAACATATCATTGATGCTTTGATGCAATCTTATGAAGAAAAACTTGAGTTGCG
>NC_053024.1:662663450-662673760 GCF_003073215.2 Triticum urartu | reverse complement strand
GTTAGGCGTCGCGTTTTGAGCATCCAAGAGACATTGTGGATTGCTAGTGAACAAAGTCTGTGAAGGTTTGGGAGTCTACCTTGAAGACTTACCAGAGTGATTGGGCGAGGACTATGTGACCTTAGCTCAAGGAGAATACGGTGAGGACTTGGTGTCCTGAGCTGCGTGTTCAGGACTCGGTGTTCGGGACTGTGTGTCCTAAGGTTTAAATACCAAGCCGCTGCAACCAGACGTACAGTTGCCACAGCAACTGGAACTGGTCCAACACATCATTGTCTTCAACGAGTCACTGGTTTCATCTTCACTTCCTTTTACTTACTGTTACTCATTGTGAAGCCATTGCATGCTTGCTATATCTTTTGTCTTCACAACGTAACTGTATGATTTGTTTGGCTTCATAACTTCTTCCTACCTGATCCTTATTACACTGCAGCTACTTGTCATTGTGCTTTCACTCTATTGAATACTTGACCATGGCTTGCCTAGTGTAATCTAACTTCCGCTGCATAGTGATAGGCATATCTCTACTGTTTGTCTTCATAACTTCCATGTTTTGAAGACTTTCATAAAAATCGCCTATTCACCCCCCCTCTAGTCGATATAACGCACTTTCAGAGCAGCAGAATGCCCGTCAAAGGCTTGTTGCCACCGCGAGGAGTCTGAAAAAGCAGAAGCAAAGGCTCAAGGCTGCGCAGGACACACTCCAAATCAGATGGAGTAAAGTACTCAACACAGCAGCGAAGTACGGCGACAATCGCCCCACCAAGAGCTACCCAAAGCGGAAGTTGCTACCTGAATTCGATGAGGAGGCCTCAGACCCCTCACAACCAAAAATCAAAACAGCCACCTGGCCGGATAGACGACCTCACGGCCAACATAGAGCGGCAAACAATGCCACTCACAAGACAATACGCGATTCACGCGAGGGCTTGCACCAAAAGGACAGCGCAACCAGATCCATCTATGGACCACGCAAGCGCGCCCCAGCATACGATATAACACAACAAACATCCGAACAACGCGGTACACCCAGATACAGGGGTGCCGCACACCCCCTATGTTTCACCGATGAGGTGCTGGATCATGAATTTCCAGAGGGATTCAAACCTGTAAACATAGAGGCATACGACGGAACAACAGACCCTGGGGTCTGGATCGAGGACTATATCCTCCACATCCATATGGCTCGAGGAGATGATCTCCACGCCATCAAGTACTTACCACTCAAACTCAAAGGGCCAGCCTCGTCACTGGCTTAAAGGCCTCCCCGAAAACTCCATTGGAAGCTGGGCAGAGCTCGAAGACGCTTTTCGGGCAAACTTTCAAGGGACTTATGTCCGACCTCCGGACGCGGATGATTTGAGTCATATAACTCAACAGCCCGGAGAGTCAGCCCGAAAGCTTTGGAACAGGTTTCTTACTAAAAAGAACCAAATTGTCGACTGTCCGGACGCGAAGCCTTGGCAGCTTTTAAGCACAGCGTCCGTGACGAATGGCTTGCCCAGACACCTCGGCCAAGAAAACCGAGAACAATGGCAGCATTAACAAGCCTCATGACCCGCTTTTGCGCGGGTGAGGACAGCTGGCTAGCCCGATGCAGCACCAGCGACCCCAGTACATCTGAAGTTAGAGATGGAAACGGGAAATCACGGTGCAACAGCAATAACAAACCGGAATAAAAGGAGACATCACGAAAAGCCATGGCAGTAAAACGCCGGATTCAAAAGCTCTCGGCCATGGTCAGCAAAAGCGGGGGGGGGGGGGGGTGGGGGGGTGGGGGGGGAGGGGGGGTTTTGGGGGGGGAAGCTCTCGGCCAGGTCAGCAAAAGCCGCCCTCTAAAGGCGCCAGAGATGAACTGTCCAGCCTGAACAAAATTCTGGACCAAATATGTCAGGTCCATAGCACCCCTGGCAAACCAGCCAATCATACCCACAGAGAATGTTGGGTCTTCAAGCAGTCCGGCAAGCTCAACGCCGTACACAAGGGGGAGGATACACCAAGCGAAGATGAGGATGAGCCTCTCAAGAAGACACTGGGGAACAAAAGAAATTTCCACCAGAAGTCAAAACAGTAAACGTGTTACACGTGATCAATGGAAGAAACAAAACGGCACTCCCAGAAAAATCACCCGAAGGCCTATCACCGCGGAGTCCTGCCACTGGTCGTCTCAACCGATCACTTTCGACCATCGTGATTACTCAGCAAGTATCCGGCGTGCAGGATGGGCTGCCCTGGTATTAGACCCAATAATTGACGGATACACTTCACACGAGTCCTGATGGACGGTGGCAGCAGTCTAAACCTGATATACCAGGATACAATCGCGAAATGGGGATAGACCCAACAAAAATTTGCCATAGCAATCTACCTTTAAAGGAGTAACGCCAGGCCCAGGGGCTCATTGCACGGGCTCCCTGCTACTAAAAGTTATATTCGGCTTCCCCGATAACTTCCGTAGCGAACATTTAACCTTCCACATCGCTCCGTTCCAAAGTGGCTATCAAGCACTACTCGGACGCGAAGCTTTCGCTCGCTTTAATGCAATACCACACTACGCTTCCCTCACACTCAAGATGCCCGGTCCACGTGGCATCATTACAGTGAACAGAAGTATTAAGCGATCTTTGCGCGCCGAAGAGCGTGCGGCTGCCCTGGCAGCCGCACACTAAAAACGGCCTCACCAACTAAAGCATTTACAGGTCGTCACAACCTCGGACACGGTTAGACGAGTCCGGCGCAGCTATATGCAATTTATACCGGATCAATGTCACACCCCTATTACAAATACAAGGGGCTCAACGTGCGCAGACAAGGTGGCAATTCTTACTCACCTTGAATTATACATGGTTTCTTTAAAAACTATCTTTTTGCACGACAACTTTTTCACCTAAGTTCCTCTCTTTTACAGATGATCATCGTGCTACACCCGTCCAGGATACGGCACAACGGAGACACAGGCGCAGACGTGCAGCAGGGACCCGCTCCAAGGATTCTTTTTAGATTAAGACCCTGCGTAAACCTTTTTTACTGTCTCTTGTTGATACATATCCACCGAATTCTCAGCACAGTTGAGAAGGATGCTGACGTCTTGGCATGTGGCCACGTCAGAATAATGCACGTACCTGGACACAAGGGGCTTCTTACAAAGGGCACTATTTAGGCCCGGTTTATACCATAAAGACCGAATACCTTAGGGAGTGTTCGGCGTCGCGAGTTTGGCCTTATATGCATCAGCTCCGAATCATTGTCTTTGGTCAAATGTTGGGTTTGCCCGGCTCCTGTGTTTTGGTGCCTTACGTTCCGCTTTACCGGCTAAGGTAGCACCAGGAGAACTACTGCGATTGTGCCCTGGTTCATCCGGACGAGCACCTCAGTAGAGAAAGCCGAAAACTGACTGTCATGATATAGCGTGAGACTGGTCAACCACTCGATGACCTATTGGAATGTTAGAATTCCTCCGCCTTAACGAAGGGCCGTTTTCCGGCCAGGCATGTACGCACCCCCACAATCGGGAGAGTGCGGAGCCACCAGGGGCTATCTAGTAGCCCCACTGTCAAACTCCTATGGCTAAGTGAAAGTGTTAAAGCATTATAGTCCGGTTGCCTCGCTCGCTGCGCTATCACCTCCTTAATAGGACCAAGACGTTGGGTTAAGTGTGAACACGTTTTTTGTGAGCACCTCCGCATTATATGCGTGGGGGTTGAAGCCGACGGCTGCAATCTTTCAGGTTATACACATGTATACATAAACGGCCGCACAGGAGGCATCATACTACTTTCAGGCAAAAGTATAAACATAGCCTTATAAAAACTTCATAAAAGCATTGTGTTTACAATGAGAATACATATCACTCAAACATAATATTCTTCGAGCACTGGGCCTCTATCAAACGAGCACCCTCGAGAACCTCCTCGAAATATATGCTCGGCAGCCACTCGGCCTATGGCCGAACCCTGCGCCGCAACAGTGGTAGCGTCCATCTCCGCCTAGTATGCTTTAACACGGGCAAGGGCCATCCACGAGCCTTCTATGCATGCCGACCTCTTCATCGCATTAATGCGCGGCACCGCACCAAGGAACTGCTGCACTAAGCTGAAATAGCTATCGGCTTGCTTTTTCCGGCCATAGCTGATCCACAACAGCCCTCATGGCGAGTCCGGACAACCTATTCAGTTCGGCCCATTCGGCTAGCTGGTCAGTCAATGAAAGCGGACGCTCTGGAACGTTGAACTGCGACCAGAACAGCTTGTCCACTTCACGATCTGTCTGACCTTGGAAGTACTTGGCAGCATCGGCAGCACTCGCCGCCAAATCCATATACGCATCTGCCGAACTCCACAGCCGATCCAGAGGGGCATACCGTGGATCTCCGAACTTCCTCCGTAACATGAAGGGTTTCCCAGCCGCAATATCCCCGGCTTCCCGCAGCTCCTCCTTCTTCGCTCTCATAGCAGAACGGGTGTCTCTCCGCCGCCGCGGCCTTCTCAAGGTCCGTTGCCTTCGCTCGGTTTTCTTTTCAAGGACCCGGCAACGGTCGGCAGTGTCTTTTAATTCATACGGCCATCTTGGCCATCTTCTCTTGGCTCTCGCAATGTGCGGCCTTCTCGGCTTTCAACTCTTCGGCCGCCTTCAAAGCAGCGCATTACTAATCCTCGCTTGTTCCTTGGCTCGGGCAAGTTCTGCCCGCAAGGCTTCACGGTGGCAGCTCCATCTGCAGTCACAACATATTAAAGATACTGGCATCATGCTGCTCTTACTATGTGGCATTCACCAGATAATAACACTTACCCTGTGCCTCGTCAAGCCTCTTGTTAACAAGCTCGATGTCGGCGTCTGCCGCATCCAGTTGCCGTTTTAATTTGGCAAACTCACTAGTCCGGCTAGCCACCGGAGCTTCCACCACCTGCACATAGGGCAGTCTGGTTATTGCCTGGGAATATGATCCTCTGTTCGCCGCCGTTCTCGACGGCAACCAGAGTCTCAGGGGCTACTATCTACACAGGGCACACCTAACATGTAGTACTATCACATATTATCTCACGTACCTCAAAGCCTGTCAGTAGACTCATAAAGGCTTCATGTAATCCGCTTTCGGCGGACGAGATTCTCTCCATCACCGTACCCATCAGCATACGGTGTTCTTCTGAGATGGCCGCTCGCCCCACCAACTCCCTCAGAACGTCCGACCGCACACCAGACGGTGCCGGACTCTTTTGTCTGCTCTCTTCGGGAGCCGGACGCTGGGGACTTCGGGGGTCTATGGGATTATCTTCTGGCCTCACCGGATCCGGAGAGGCCCTCCGTGACGACACTTCGGGGTCGCCCGCTTCTTGAGCGGAGGAGTCCGGGGGAGGCGTTTCGCTCTCCATCATCTCTGGAAGAAGATCCCCCGAAGACGAGCTCATCTGAGAGGGGCTAAGGCCCGAACTGCAAGATATATTGCGGTGGTTATTTTCTCAGAAGAAAAGATAGCATACTTAAAGTATTTTGGATCACTTACGACTCGTTGGAGGGCAGATCCCCCGCGGACTTGTGCGGCAAGAAGCACCCCCAGCGGGACCCTCTGTGGGAGATTTCTTCTCCCGTTTGGAGGCTTCGGCTTCCGGATCCTCGGAAGCAGTCCTTTTCCTCCCCCGGATTGTCCTCCTTCATGGAGACGCTCATTCCCTCGGTTGGAACAGCGACGGGGGCCCGCGTCCGCCCGTATTATCCCCGGTATCTTCCTTCGAGGGCTCCGGGCAAGGTGCGACCTCGAGCATCTTTTCCAATACCGGATTTTCCAAACCCTCAGGGAGGGGGGCCAAACACCGAATCATCTTCGCCTTTGTTAGCCAGTCCTGGTCAAAAAGCGAACTCTCAGAAATAACTTCGAATAAAAGACAGTGTGTTCGGCCAGAGGATTTCTTACTTGTTCGGCGGCGCGGTTACTGCTCAGGCCCACGTCCTCGGTAATATCCGGACACTCACTTGAGGTCCGAAGAATGACTTGTACATCTCCTCGTGCGTCAGGCCGAGGAAACTTTGAATGGCACGCGGTCCCTCTGGGTTGAACTCCCACAAGCGAAGGGGCCGGCGTCTGCAAGGCTGGACTTGACGAACCAGCATAACTTGTATTACAGCCAAATTAAAATCTCCCTCGAAGAGATCTCGAATGCGGCTTTGCAGTATAGGCACGTCCTTGGCTGGACCCCAGCTCAGGCCTCTGCTAATCCATGACATCAGTTGTGGTGGGGGGCCCGAGCGGAAAGCGGGGGCAGCCGCCCACTTGGCACTTCGGGGCCGTGACGTAAAACCACTCCCGTTGCCATAATTCGGACACCTCTGGAAAGGAACCTTCCGGCCATGGAGCTCCTGCCATCTTGCCTATTGATGCACCTCCGCACGCTGCCTGTTGCCCCTCGATCATCTTCGGCTTTACTTCAAAGGTCTTGAGCCACAGGCCGAAGTGAGGGGTAACGCGGAGGAAGGCCTCACACACGACAATAAATGTCGAGATGTGGAGAAAGGAGTCCGGAGCTAGATCGTGGAAATCTAGCCCGTAATAGAACATCAAACCCCTGACGAAAGGATCCAGAGTGAGGCCTAGACCTCGGAGGAAGTGGGAGACGAACACAACGTTCTCGTTGGGTTCGGGAGTAGGGACGATCTGCCCTCGAGCAGGCAGCCGATGCGAAACCTCGGCGGTCAGGTATCTGGCCTCCCTCAACTTCTTAATGTCCTCTTCCGTAATGGAGGAGGGCATCCATCGGCCTTGAAGGCTGGATCCGGACATGATTGAAGATCCGGAGCACCTAACCTGGGCTTTGGGTGTTAGAACTCGAGGCGGGGAAGGGTTCGATTGAGCACGAGAGAAAAAGCAAAAACCTGTCCCTTTATAAAGAGGGTGAATATCAAGCGTCCTCTCCGTAGCCGTTTAGGACTTGCCTATAATCTAGGAGTCCTAGACAGTTGGGTTACCCACGACCGCATTAATGAGAATCCCGTAATTGGGGGAACACGATCTCCGCTTCGGCAAGACGTGTCAAGAAACCGCCTCGCGTTATGTGTGGAGCTGGTTAAAAGAAACGGTTCGAATAATCACCGGGCCATGACATAACGTCATGCTGCCAAAACAAGCCAGCAAATTAGATCTGCGAAAATATTATTCTCTCTGCGGTGGAATGTGGAACTTATTTTGCAGGGTCGGACACTATCCTCGTATTCAAATTCTTCTGTGATGTATTCGGAGAAGGAACCCGCCTTGCAATGCCGAAGACAACTGCGCGCCGGACTCATCGTCATTGAAGCCTGGTTCAGGGGCTACTGAGGGAGTCCTGGATTAGGGGGTCTCCGGATAGCCAGACTATCTCCATTGGCCGGACTGTTAGACTATGAAGATACAAGATTGAAGACTTCGTCTCGTGTCCGGATGGGACTCTACTTGGCGTGGAAGGCAAGCTAGGCAATACGTATATGGATATCTCCTCCTTTGTAACCGACCTTGTGTAACCCTAACCCTCTCTCGGTGTCTATATAAACCGAAGGGTTTTAGTCCGTAGGACAACAATCACAACATACAATCATACCATAGGCTAGCTTCTAGGGTTTAGCCTCTCTGATCTCGTGGTAGATCTACTCTTGTACTACCATATATTCAATATTATAAAGCAGGACGTAGGGTTTTACCTCCATCAAGAGGGCCCGAACCTGGGTAAAACATCGTGTCCCCTGCCTCCTGTTACCATCCAGCCTAGATGCACAGTTCGGGGCCCCCTACCCGAGATCCGCCGGTTTTGACACCGACAGGTACAGAAGGTTGCAGGCGGTGGAATTAGGTTTTTGTGGTGCTCCTGGATGTTTGGGGGGTACATGGATATATATAGGAGGAAGAAGTAGGTCGGTGGAGCAATGAGGGGCCCACGAGGGTGGAGGGCGCGCCCCCTGCCTCGTGGCCCTCATTGATTGCTTGACGTCCACTCCAAGTCTCCTGGATCATGTTTGTTCCAAAAATAACGCTCCCGAAGGTTTCATTCCGTTTGGACTCCGTTTGATATTCCTTTTCGGCGAAACTCTAAAATAGGCAAAAAACAACAATTTGGGTTGGGCCTCCGGTTAATAGGTTAGTCCGAAAAATAATATAAAAGTGTAAAAATAAGCCCATTAACATCCAAAATAGATAATATAATAGCATGGAGCAATCAAAAATTATAGATATACGTTGGAGACGTATCAAGCATCCCCAAGCTTAATTCCTGCTCGTCCTCGAGTAGGTAAATGATAAAAACAGAATTTTTGATGTGGAATGCTTCCTAACATATTTCTCAATGTAATTTTCTTTATTGTGGCATGAATGTTCAGATCCGAAAGATTCAAGATAAAAGTTTAATATTGACATAGAAATAATAATACTTCAAGCATACTAACTAAGCAATCATGTCTTCTCAAAATAACATGGCCAAAGAAAGTTATCCCTACAAAATCATATAGTCTGGCTATGCTCTATCTTCATCACACAAAATATTAAATCATGCACAACCCCGATGACAAGCCAAGCAATTGTTTCATACTTTTGATGTTCTCAAACTTTTTCAATCTTCACGCAATATATGAGCGTGAGCCATGGATATAGCACTATATGGTGGAATAGAATGGTGGTTGTGGAGAAAGAGACAAAAAGGAGAAGATAGTCTCACATCAACTAGGCGTATCAACGGGCTATGGAGATGCCCATCAATAGATATCAATGTGAGTGAGTAGGGATTGCCATGCAACGGATGCACTAGAGCTATAAGTGTATGAAATCTCAACAAAAGAAACTAAGTGGGTGTGCATCCAACTTGCTTGCTCACGAAGACCTAGGGTAATTTGAGGAAGCCCATCATTGGAATATACAAGCCAAGTTCTATAATGTAAAATTCCCACTAGTTTATGAATGACAACATAGGAGACTCTCTATCATGAAGATCATGGTGCTACTTTGAAGCACAAGTGTGGAAAAAGGATAGTAACATTGTCCCTTCTCTCTTTTTCTCTCATTTTTTTTATTTTTTTTTGGGCCTTCTTTTTTTTTTTTGGCCTCTTTTCTTTTTTTTTTCGTCCGGAGTCTCATCCCGACTTGTGGGGGAATCATAGTCTCCATCATCCTTTCCTCACTGGGACAATGCTCTAATAATGATGATCATCACACTTCTTTTTACTTACAACTCAAGAATTACAACTCAATACTTAGAACAAAATATGACTCTATGTGAATGCCTCTGGCGGTGTACCGGGATATGCAATGAATCAAGAGTGACATGTATGAAAATTATGAACGGTGGCTTTGCCACAAATACGATGTCAACTACATGATCATGCAAAGCAATATGACAATGATGAAGTGTGTCATAGCAAACGGAACGGTGAAAGTTGCATGGCAATATATCTCGGAATGGCTATGGAAATGCCATAATAGGTAGGTATGGTGGCTGTTTTGAGGAAGGTATATGGTGGGTTTATGGTACCGGCGAAAGTTGCTCGGTACTAGAGAGGCTAGCAAATGGTGGAAGGGTGAGAGTGCGTATAATCCATGGACTCAACATTAGTCATAAAGAACTCACATACTTATTGCAAAAATCTATTAGTTATCGAAACAAAGTACTACGCGCATGCTCCTAGGGGGATAGATTGGTAGGAAAAGACCATCGCTCGTCCCCGACCGCACTCATAAGGAAGGATCAATAAATAAATCATGCTCCGACTTCATCACATAATGGTTCACCATACGTGCATGCTACGGGAATCACAAACTTCAACACAAGTATTTCTCAAATTCACAACTACTCAACTAGCATGACTCTAATATCACCATCTCCATATCTCAAAACAATCATCAAGTATCAAACTCTCTTAGTATTCAATGCACTTATAAAAGTTTTTATTATTGCCATGTTGTTCTAAAGGACTCTCAAAATAATATAAGTGAAGCATGAGAGATCAATTATTTCTATAAAATAAAACCACCGCCGTGCTCTAAAAGATATAAGTGAAGCACTAGAGCAAAAACTATATGGCTCAAAAGATATAAGTGAAGCACATAGAGTATTCTAATAAATTTCAAATTCATGTGAGTCTCTCTCAAAAGGTGTGTACAGCAAGGATGATTGTGGTAAACTAAAAAGCAAAGACTCAAATCATACAAGACGCTCCAAGCAAAACACATATCATGTGGCGAATAAAAATATAGCTCCAAGTAAAGTTACCGATGAACGAAGACGAAAGAGGGGATGCCTTCCGGGGCATCCCCAAGCTTAGCCTTTTTGGTGTCCTGTATTTTACCTTGGTGCCATGGG
>NC_053024.1:662652423-662662450 GCF_003073215.2 Triticum urartu | reverse complement strand
GCGGTGGACCGGGGGGAGGGTGCGGGGGGGTGCTCGGCGGCGAGGGGGATAGCTATCAAGAGGGAGGGGGATCGAGATCGAGTGTCCTCATGAATATTCAATATTTTTTCATATGGAATATGAAAAAATATCATCAAATTTGAAAAAATATTCATGAATTCAAAAAGTGCCCATGAAATTTAAAAATATTCATGATATCAAAAAGTAAAAAAAGTGCCCATTACTAGTTTAAACTAGTAATGGCGCACTATGCAACGGTGCGCCATTAGTAGTTTTGCAAAAAAGTAAAAAAAATACAGTAGTGGCGCACTCTATGGCTGGTGTGCCATTAGTAGTTCTAACTACTAATGGCGCACTCTGCCCAGATGCACCATTAGTATGTTTGAAAAAATAAAAAAAACATTTTGTTACTAGCGGCGCACCGTTTGCCTGGTGCGCCATTAGTGTCTTCCACACTAATGGTGCACCAACAGATGGTGCGCCATTAGTATATATTAATGGCGCACCACATGTCTGGTGTGCCATTAGTGTCAATTCCATCTATAGCCCTTTTCCTAGTAGTGCGACTTCAAAGACATCGATGGTATGGACGCCGATGCAGGAGACGATGAAGAACCAGCGCCTATTTGGCCCTGGAAAGCCACCTCGTCATATGACCCCTCCAAGAAACAGCCTAAGCGCCGGCGTCAGCGGTGCCGCTCAAAATCCCGCCAAAGGAAATATGGTGATTCCAGCACGGGAGATAATAATACTTCGGCGAGTGCCGAAGAAAACCCCCTCCAGCAAGATTCAGCACAGGAGGATGGAGAAGCCAGCCCTCATGAGAGAGCAGCAGACAGAGAGATCGAGGACGATAATTATACGCCTCCCTCCGAAGACGAGGCAAGCCTCAACGACGACGAATTCGTCATGCTAGAGGATCCCGTCGAGCAAGAGCGTTTTCAACGCAGGCTTATGGCCACGACAAGAAGCCTCAAGAAAAAACAGCAACAACTTAGAGCTGATCAGGATTTGCTAGTCGACAGATGGACTGAAGTCCTTGGGGCCAAAGAGCATAAACTAGAACGCCCCTCCAAGAGCTACCCAAAGCGCAGGTTGCTACCCCGATTAGAGGAGGAAGCACTTAGACCTACATCACCAGCACTTGATACGGCCGACCGGCCACCTCGTGGCCGCGAAAGAGAGGCCTCTCGGCCCTCCACTCAAGCCGCACCCCATACCAAGGCACGGGAAAATGCGCCAGACCTGCGAGATATGTTGGAGGACAAGGCAAGGCAAACAAGATTGATCTACGGATCGCGTGGGCGCCCCACGATTCGAGATGGTAACCATCACGCCGGACACAAATCCGGCAGGGCCGAACACAGTAGACAAAGCTCATTGGAGCTACGTCGTGATATAGCCCAGTACAGAGGCGCCGCACACCCACTATGCTTCACAGACGAAGTAATGGATCATCAAATCCCCGAGGGTTTCAAACCTGTAAACATCGAATCATATGATGGCACAACAGATCCTGCCGTATGGATCAAGGATTATCTCCTTCATATCCACATGGCCCGCGGCGATGATCTCCATGCCATCAAATACCTCCCACTCAAGCTTAAAGGACCAGCTCGGCACTGGCTTAATAGCTTGCCACCCGGATCAATCGGTTGTTGGGAGGACCTGGAAGCCGCATTCCTCGACAATTTCCAGGGCACTTGTGTGCGACCACCAGACGCCGATGACCTAAGCCACATAATTCAGTAGCCAGAGGAATCGGCCAGGCAATTCTGGACACGGTTCCTAACAAAGAAAAATCAAATAGTCGACTGTCCGGACGCACAGGCCCTAGCAGCCTTCAAGCACAATATCCGTGACGAGTGGCTTGCCCGGCACCTTGGACAGGAAAAGCCGAAATCTATGGCAGCACTCACGACACTCATGACCCACTTTTGCGCGGGAGAAGACAGCTGGCTTGCTCGTAGCAACAACATGACCAAGAACCCTGGTAATTCGGATATCAGGGACAGTAGTGGTAGGTCACGTCGCAACAAGCAGAAGCGCCGCATTAACGGAGACAACGCTGAGGATACGATAGTTAATGCCGGATTCAGAGGCTATAAATCTGGTCAGCGGAAAAAGCCATTCAAAAGAAATCCTAGGGGCCCGTCCAGTTTGGACCGAATACTCGACCGCTTGTGCCAGATACATGGCACCCCCGAAAAGCCGACCAATCACACCAACAGGGATTGTTGGGTGTTCAAGCAGGCAGGCAAGTTAAATGCCGAAAATAAAGACACGGGGCTGCATAGCGATGACGATGAAGAGCCCCAGCCGCCGAACCACAGTGCACAGAAGGGTTTTCCCCCACAAGTGCGGACGGTGAACATGATATACGCAACCCACATCCCCAAGAGGGAGCGGAAGCGCGCGTTAAGGGACGTATACGCAGTAGAGCCAGTCGCCCCAAAGTTCAACCCATGTTCCTCCTGCCCGATCACCTTTGATCGAAGGGACCATCCCACTAGCACCCGTCATGGCGGATTCGCCGCATTGGTTCTAGACCCAATTATTGACGGATTTCATCTCACTAGAGTCCTTATGGACGACGGCAGCAGCCTGAACCTGCTTTACCAGGATATAGTTCGGAAAATGGGCATAGATCCCTCGAGGATTAAGCCCACCAAAACTGTTGGGGAACGTAGCAGAAATTCAAAATTTTCCTACGTGTCACTAAGATCTATCTATGGAGAGACCAGCAACGAGGGGAAGGAGAGTGCATCTACATACCCTTGTAGATCGCTAAGCGGAAGCGTTCAAGTGAACGGGGTTGATGGAGTCGTACTCGTCGTGATTCAAATCACCGATGACCAAGTGCCGAACGGACGGCACCTCCGCGTTCAACACACGTACAGCCCGGTGACGTCTCCCAAGCCTTGGTCCAGCAAGGAGAGAGGGAGAGGTTGAGGAAGACTCCATCCAGCAGCAGCACAACGGCGTGGTGGTGGTGGAGGAGCGTGGCTATCCTGCAGGGCTTCGCCAAGCACCACAGAAGAGGAGGAAGAAGAGATGCAGGGCTGCACCAACGAGAGATCGAATCACATGTGTTATGGGCAGCCCCTAGGCCTCATATATATAGGGGAAGGGGAGGAGGCTGCGCCCCCTCTAGGGTTCCCACCCCTAGAGGGGCGGCAGCCCTAGATGGGTCTTGGGTGGTGGCCAAGAGAGGGGAGAGGGGGAGGCGCCCCTAGGGTGGGCCTTAAGGCCCATCTGGACCTAGGGTTTGCCCCCTCCCACTCTCCCTGTGCCTTGGGCCTTGGTGGGAGGCGCACCAGCCCACTAAGGGGTTGGTCCCTCACCACTCTTGGCCCACGCAACCTTCTGGGGTTGGTGGCCCCACTTGGTGGACCCCCGGGACCCTCCCGGTGGTCCCGGTACATTACCGATAAACCCCGAAACTCTTCCGGTGACCAAAACAGGACTTCCCATATATAAATCTTTACCTCCGGACCATTCCGAAACTCCTCGTGACGTCCGGGATCTCATCCGGGACTCCGAACAACATTCAGTTACCACATACAAACTTCCTTTATAACCCTAGCATCATCGAACCTTAAGTGTGTAGACCCTACGGGTTCGGGAGACATGCAGACATGACCGAGACGTTCCCCGGTCAATAACCAACAGCGGGATCTGGATACCCATGTTGGCTCCCACGTGTTCCACGATGATCTCATCGGATGAACCACGATGTCAAGGACTTAATCAATCCCGTATACAATTCCCTTTGTCTAGCGGTACGATACTTGCCCGAGATTCGATCGTCGGTATCCCGATACCTTGTTCAATCTCGTTACCGGCAAGTCTCTTTACTCGTTCCGTAACACATCATCCCGTGATCAACTCCTTGATCACATTGTGCACATTATGATGATGTCCTACCGAGTGGGCCCAGAGATACCTCTCCGTTTACACGGAGTGACAAATCCCAGTCTCGATTCGTGCCAACCCAACAGACACTTTCGGAGATACCTGTAGTGCACCTTTATAGTCACCCAGTTACGTTGTGACGTTTGATACACCCAAAGCACTCCTACGGTATCCAGGAGTTGCACAATCTCGTGGTCTAAGGAAATGATACTTGACATTAGAAAAGCTTTAGCATACGAACTACACGATCTAGTGCTATGCTTAGGATTGGGTCTCGTCCATCACATCATTCTCCTAATGATGTGATCCCGTTATCAACGACATCCAATGTCCATGGTTAGGAAACCGTAACATTGATCAACAAGCTAGTCAACTAGAGGCTTACTAGGGACATGGTGTTGTCTATGTATCCACACATGTATCTGAGTTTCCTATCAATACAATTCTAGCATGGATAATAAACGATTATCATGAACAAGGAAATATAATAATAATCAATTTATTATTGCCTCTAGGGCATATTTCCAACAGTCTCCCACTTGCACTAGAGTCAATAATCTAGTTCACATCCCCATGTGACTAACACCCAAAGAGTTTACTAGAGTCAATAATCTAGTTCACATTTACCATGTGATTAACACTCGATGAGTTCTGAGTTTGATCATGTTGCTTGTGAGAGAGGTTTTAGTCAACGGGTCTGAACCTTTCATATCCGTGTGTGCTTTACAAATCTCTATGTCATCTCCTAGATGTAGCTTCCACGTTCTACTTGGAGCTATTCCAAATAACTGTTCTACTTGGAGCTATTCTAAATTGTTGCTCCATTATATGTATCCGGTATCTCTACTCAGAGCTATCCGGATAGGTGTTAAGCTTGCATCGACGTAACCCTTTACGACGAACTCTTTTACCACCTCCATAATCGAGAAAATTCCTTAGTCCACTAGTTACTAAGGATAACTTTGACCGCTGTCCTGTGATCCATTCTTGGATCACTCTTGTACCCCTTGACTGACTCATGGCAAGGCACATTTCAGGTGCGGTACACAGCATAGCATACTGTAGAGCCTATGTCTTAAGCATAGGGGATGACCTTCGTCCTTTCTCTCTATTCTGCCGTGGTCGAGCTTTAAGTCTTAACTTCATACCTTACAACTCAGGCAAGAACTCCTTCTTTGACTGATCCATCTTGAACAACTTCAAGATCATGTCAAGGTATGTGCTCATTTGAAAGTACCATTAAGCGTTTTGATCTATCCTTATAGATCTTGATGCTCAATGCTCAAGTAGCTTAATCTAGGTTTTCCATTGAAAACACTTTCCAAATAACCCTATATGCATTCCAGAAATTCTACGTCATTTCCGATCAACAAT
The DNA here is from genome assembly GCF_003073215.2 of Triticum urartu. NCBI lineage: Eukaryota > Viridiplantae > Streptophyta > Magnoliopsida > Poales > Poaceae > Triticum > Triticum urartu. The sequence goes on along the minus strand of NC_053024.1, from coordinate 662,657,161 downwards.
ATGTTAAAACATATACTCATCAGAAATTCTATAGTGCTCCCACTCACTTCTTTGGAAATACAAGTTTCTCATAAACTTTGTATAAACCCAAAATCTTTGATCATCTCATCAAAGTGTACATTCCAACTCCGAGATGCTCACTCCAGTCCTCAGAAGGATTGCTGGAGCTTTGCATCCTTATTAGCATCTTTTCAGGATTGACAAAACCTTTCGGTTGTATCACATACAACCTTTCCTCAAGAAAATCTTCGAGGAAACAATGTTTTGACATCCTATCTGCAAGATTTCATAAATAATGCAGTGACTGCTAATATAATTCCAACAGACTCTTAGCATCGCTACGAGTGAGAAAATCTCACCGTAGTCAACTCCTTGAACTTGTCAGAAAACATCTTAACGATAAGTCGAGCTTTCTTAATGGTGACATTTACCATCATTGTCCGTCTTCCTTTTAAAATCCATCTACACTCAACAGCCTTACGACCATCAAGTAGTTCTTCCAAAGTCTACACTTTGTTTTCATACATGGATCCTCTGTCGGATTATATGGCCTCAAGCCATTTATCAGAATCCAGGCCCACCATCACTTCTCCATAGCTCGTAGGTTCATTGTTGTCTAGCAACATGACTTCCAAGACAGGATTACGTACCACTCTGAAGTAGTACGCATCCTTGTCATCCCATGAGGTTTGGGAGTGACTTGATCCGAAGTCTCATGATCAATATCCTAAGCTTCCACTTCAATTGGTGTAGGTGCCACAGGAACAACTCTTTGTGCCCTGCTATACACTAGTTGAAGTGACGGTTCAATAACCTCATCAAGTCTCCACCATCCTCCCACTCAATTCTTTCGAGAGAAACTTTTCCTCGAGAAAGGACCCGATTCTAGAAACAATCCCTTATTGCTTTCGGATCTGAGACAGGAGGTATACCCAACTGTTTTGGGTGTCCTATGAAGATGCATTTATCCGCTTTGGGTTCGAGCTTATCAGCCTGAAACTTTTTCACATAAGCGTCGCAGCCCCAAACTTTTAAGAAATGAGAGCTTAGGTTTCACTAAACCATAGTTCATACGGTGTCATCTCATCGGAATTACGTGGTGCCCCTTTTAAAGTGAATGTGGTTGTCTCTAATGCCTAACCCATAAACTATTGTGGTAATTCGATAAGAGACATCATGGTATGCATCATATCCAATAGGGTGCAGTTATGATGTTCGGACACACCATCACACTACGGTGTTCCAGGCTGTATTAGTTGTGAAACAACTTCCACAATGTCTTAATTCTGTGCCAAACTCGTAATTCAGATATTCATCTCTATGATCATATCATAGATATTTTATCCTCTTGTCACGACGATCTTTCAACTTCACCCTGAAATTACTTGAACCTTTCAATAATTCAGACTCGTGATTCATCAAGTAAATATACTCAACATCTACTCAAATCATCTGTGAAGTAAGAACATAACGATATCCACTACATGCCTCAGCACTCATTGGACTGCACACATCAAAATGTATTACTTCCTACAAGTTCCTTTCTAGTTCCATTTTACTGAAACCGAGGCTTTCAGTCATCTTGCCCATGTGGTATGATTTGCATGTCTCAAGTGATTCAAAATCAAGTGAGTCCAAATGGTCCACTTGCATGGAGTTTCTTCATGCATATACACCAATAGACATGGTTCGCATGTCTCAAACTTTTCAAAAATGAGTGAGTCCAAAGATCCATCTACATGGAGCTTCTTCATGCGTTTTATACCGATATGACTTAAGTGGCAGTGCCACAAGTAGGTGGTACTATCATTACTATCTTTTGACATGAACATGTGTATCACTACGATCGAGATTCAATAAACCATTCATTTTAGGTGTAAGACCATTGAAGGTATTATTCAAATAAACAGAGTAACCATTATTCTCCTTAAATGAATAACCGTATTGCGATAGACATAATCCAATCATGTCTATGCTCAACGCAAACACCAATCTCGATGGTAGAGGGAGCGTGCGATGCTTGATCATATCAACATTGGAAACACTTCCAACACATATCGTTAGCTCACCTTTAGCTAGTCTCCGTTTATTCCGTAGCTTTTATTTCGAGTTACTAACACTTAGCAACCGAACCGGTATCTAATACCCTGGTGCTACTAGGAGTACTAGTAAAGTACACATCAACACAATGTATATCCAATATACTTCTATCGACCTTGCTAGCCTTCTAATCTACCAAGTATCTAGGGTAATTCTGCTCTAGTGGTTGTTCCCCTTATTACAGAAGCACTTAGTCTCAGGTTTGGGTTCAACCTTGGGTTTCTTCACTAGAGCAGCAGCTGAATTGCCGTTTCATGAAGTATCCCTTTGTGCCCTTGCCCTTCTTGAAACTAGTGGTTTTGCCAACCATCAACAATTGATGCTCCTTCTTGATTTCTACTTTCGTGGTGTCAAACATCGCGAATATCTCAAGGATCATCATATATGTCCCTGATATATTATAGTTCATCATGAAGCTCTAGCAGCTTGGTGGTAATGACTTCGGAGAAACATCACTATATCATCTGGAAGATCAACTCCCACTCGATTCAAATGATTGTTGTACTCAGACAATCTGATCACAAGCTCAACAATTGAGCTTTTTTCCCTTAGTTTGCAGGCTAAGAAAATCGTCGGAGGTCTTATACCTCTTGACGTGGGCACGAGCCTGAAATTCCAATTTCAGCCCTCAAAACATCTCATATGTTTCGCGACGTTTCAAAAATGTCTTCGGTGCCTCAACTCTAAACCGTTTAACTGAACTATCACGTAGTTATCAAAATGTGTATGTCAGATGTTCACAACATCCACAGACAATGTTCGAGGTTCAGCACACTGAGCGGTGCATTAAGGACATAAGCCTTCTAAGAAGCAATGAGGACAATCCTCAGTTTACGAACCTAGTCCGCATAATTGCTACTTTCAACTTTCAACTAATTTTCTCTAGGAACATATCTAAATAGTAGAACTAAAGCGCGAGCTACGACATAATTTGCAAAATCCTTTTGACTATGTTCAGGATAATTAAGTTTATCTTATGAACTCCCACTCAGATAGACATCCCTCTAGTCATCTAAGTGATTACATGATCCGAGTCAACTAGGCCGTGTCCGATCATCACGTGAGATGGACTAGTCAACATCGGTGAACATCTTCATGTTGATCGTATCTTCTATACGACTCATGCTCGACCTTTCGGTCTTCTATGTTCCGAGGCCATGTCTGTACATGCTAGGCTCGTCAAGTTAACCCTAAGTGTTTCGCGTGTGTAAATCTGTCTTACACCCGTTGTATGTGAACGTTAGAATCTAACACCCGATCATCACGTGGTGCTTCGAAACACGAACTGTCGCAACGGTGCACAGTTAGGGGAGAACACTTCTAGAAATTGTTGTAAGGGATCATCTTATTTACTACCGTCGTTCTAAGCAAATAAGATGTATAAACATGATAAACATCACATGCAATCAAATAGTAGTGACATGATATGGCCAATATCATATAGCTCCTTTGATCTCCATCTTGGGGCTCCATGATCATCTCGTCACCGGCATGACACCATGATCTCCATCATCGTGTCTTCATGAAGTTGTCTCATCATCTATTACTTCTACTACTACAGCTAACGGTTAGCAATAAAGTAAAGTAATTACATGACGTTTATGTTGACACGCAGGTCATGAATAAATTGAGACAACTCCTATGGCTCTTGCCGGTTGTCATACTCATCGACATGCAAGTCGTGATTCCTATTACAAGAACATGATCAATCTCATACATCACATATATCATTCATCACATCCTTTGGGCCATATCACATCACATAGCATACCCTGCAAAAACAAGTTAGACGTCCTCTAATTGTTGTTTGCATGTTTTACGTGGCTGCTATGGGTTTCTAGCAAGAACGTTTCTTACCTACGCAAAACCACAACGTGATATGCCAATTGCTATTTACCCTTCATAAGGACCCTTTTCATCGAATCCGATCCGACTAAAGTGGGAGAGACAGACACCCGCCAGCCACCTAATGCAACTAGTGCATGTCAGTCGGTGGAACCGGTCTCACGTAAGAGTACGTGTAAGGTTGGTCCGGGCCGCTTCATCCCACGATGCCGCCGAATCAAGATAAGACTAGTAACGGCAAGCATATTGAACAAAATCAACGCCCACAACTACTTTGTGTTCTACTCGTGCATAGAAACTACGCATAGACCTAGCTCTGATACCACTTTTGGGGAACGTAGCAGAAATTCAAAATTTTCCTACGTGTCACCAAGATCTATCTATGGAGAGACCAGCAACGAGGGGAAGGAGAGTGCATCTACATACCCTTGTAGATCGCTAAGCGGAAGCGTTCAAGTGAACGGGGTTGATGGAGTCGTACTCGTCATGATTCAAATCACCGATGACCAAGTGCCGAACGGACGGCACCTCCGCGTTCAACACACGTACAGCCCGGTGACGTCTCCCAAGCCTTGATCCAGCAAGGAGAGAGGGAGAGGTTGAGGAAGACTCCATCCAGCAGCAGCACAACGGCGTGGTGGTGGTGGAGGAGCGTGGCTATCCTGCAGGGCTTCGCCAAGCACCACAGAAGAGGAGGAAGAAGAGATGCAGGGCTGCACCAACGAGAGATCGAATCACATGTGTTATGGGCAGCCCCTAGGCCTCATATATATAGGGGAAGGGGAGGAGGCTG
>NC_053024.1:662542573-662651423 GCF_003073215.2 Triticum urartu | reverse complement strand
GAGCTCGGCCTGGGGGCGGCGCGGCGAGCTCGGCCGGCGAGGGCGAGCTGCGGCAGCACGGCGGAGGGTGGCGCCGGGCTGGAGGAGGGAGACGACCCGGGCGGCGGCGGGAGCGGCTGGGCCGCGGGGGCCCGGCTCGGGCCTGAGCGGGCCGGCGCGGTGAACGGCGGTGGGAGGCCACATGGCGGCTGCGGAGTGGCTGCGGGTGGCGGAGCTGACGCGTCCGGCCAGATTCGGACGTGTCCGGCTGGTGCGGGGGCGATTTCTAGGGTTTCGGGGGAAGGAGGAGATCCGAAAAACGGGGGGTCTTTAAATAGGCATAGAGGGAGCTAGGAGAGTCAAAATGAGGTGCGGTTTTCGGCCACGCGATCGTGATCGAACGCTCTAGATGATGGAGAGGGCTTAGGTGGGTTTTGGGCCAAATTGGAGGGGTGTTGGGCTGCAACACACACGAGGCCTTTTCGGTCCCTCGGTTAACCGTTGGAGTATCAAACGAAGTCCAACTGATACGAAACTTGACAGGCGGTATACCGGTAGTAAACCAAGGCCGCTTGGCAAGTCTCGGTCCAATACGGAAAAGTTTAAACCCCACACACGAAAGAAGGCTAGAAATGGCCACCGGAGGAGAACGAAGCGCCGGAATGCAAAACGGACAACGGGGAAAATGCTCGAATGCATGAGACGAACACGTATGCAAATGCAATGCACATCATGACATGATATGAGATGCATGACAATGACAACAACACACGGAGACAAAACCCAAACCCGAGGAAATAAATATAACTTAACGCCGGAAACGGCAAGAGTTGGAGTACAAATAGGGAAAGTTACATCCGGGGTGTTACAACACTCCACCACTACGAAAGGATCTCGTCCCGAGATCTAGGACTGGAAGAACGCCGGGTACTCAGAACGGAGGTGATCCTCGCGTTCCCAGGTAGCTTCACGGTCGGAATGGTGTGACCACTTGACTTTGAGAAATTTCATTGACATGTTGCGAGTCTTGCCTTCAGTCTCTTCAAGAATAGCAACTGGGTGCTCACGATAAGAGAGATCTTCTTGGAGCTCAATATCCTCGAAGTTGACGGTGCGGTCAGGAGTCTTGAAGCACTTTCGAAGCTGAGAGACATGGAACACGTCATGAACATTTGCAAAGTTTGAAGGAGCAGCTTCCAGATATCTTCATGTGTTGTGTAGAAGAAGCGTTGTAGGGTCCTGGGACCTTCCGGATTGAACTCCCACATATGGAGAGGACGGAGTTGGCAGGGGAGAATCCGGCGGAAGAGCCTCACCTGAATCACGTCAGTGAGACTGGTGTTTTTTCTCATCATGCTTTTGATGCAATTTTGCAGCGTCAGAACTTCCGTGGTCGACCCCTAGTCCAGACCCTTGTTGGTCCATGACGCGAGCCACATAGGGGGGCCGGATCTGAGTTCGGTAGTGGGCGCCCACCGGGAGCCGCGGGGTTCAGTGGTGTAGAACCACTCCTGCTGCCACACCTTGACGGTCTCCACAAAGGCTCCTTTAGGCCAAGTAGTGTTGGGGAGCTTGCTCACCATGGCGCCACCGCGGTCTGCATGCTGCCCATTGACCAGCTTCGGCTTCACATTGAAGACTTTTAGCCATAGGCCGAAGTGTTGGGGGGTGCGGAGTAGCGCCTCGCTCACGACGATAAACCCCGAGATGTGGATGAAAGAATTTGGGACAAGATCACGGAAATCTAGCCTGTAGTAGAACATGAGGTCGCGGACGAAGGGGCGGAGTGGAAACCCTAGTCCGCGGAGGAAGTGAGTGATGAACACGACCCTCTTGCTGGGCTCCGGGGTGGGGATGACTTGCTCTTTGGCAAGGAGCCTGTGCGCGATGTCCGCATACAGGTACCCCACCTCCCGAAGATCCTTTACATCCTTCTCCGTGATGGAGGCCTCCATCCACTTATATAGGCAGTGAATATCAATCGCCCCCCCCCCTCAAGCCTTAAAACTCGCCTATTCCCAAGGGGTCGTGTGAATGGCCCGGATGGATTACCCAAACCCATATTGATGAGGATCCCGTGATAAGCAGACACGATCTCTGTTTTGACAAGACGTGTCGATGAAGGCTGCGTCTCGAAACGCGAACGGGAGGCAGAAAACTGTTCGAAATTTCAAAGAGGCCAAACATGGTGTTTCGACGAAAAAGTTGTCAGTTGATAGGCATCATCTTGATTAAACATTTTGCCTACGTGGTTGAGGGTTGTGACTGTCTTGCAGAGCCGAGTACAGTTCTTTTATTCAAAAGATTGCTTTAAAGTATTAGGGAGGCGGAACACGCCTTGCAATGCCGAAGACAATCTACGTGCCGACCATATCATCATTGAAGACTGGTTCAGGGGCAACTGAGGGAGTCATGGATTAGGGGGTCCTTGGGTGTCTGGGCTATGTGATATGGGCTAGACTGATGGGCCGTGAAGATACAAGGTAGAAGACCTTCCCCCGTGTCCGGATAGGACTCTCCTATGCATGGATGGCAAGATTGGCGTACGGATATGTAATTTCCTTCTTCTGCAAGCTGACTCTGTACAACCCTAGGCCCCTCTGGTGTCTATATAAACCGGAGGGTTTAGTCCGTAGAGAGCATCAGAATTCACATAATCTAGACATCTAGGGTTTAGCCATTACGATCTCGAGGTAGATCAACTCTTGTAACCCCTATACTCATCAAAGTTAATCAAGTAGGAAGTAGGGTTTTACCTCCATTAAGAGGGCCCAAACCGGGGTAAACATCGTGTCCCCTTTGTCTCCTATTACCTTCGATCCTCAAACGCACAATTCGGGACCCCCTACCCGAGATCGGCTGGTTTTGACACCGACAGTCGCCACTGATGGAAACCACTTCCCTGTGGACTTAGGTGCGACGTGTTGGTGAATGTAGTAATTTCAAAAAAAAAAATCCTACACACACGCAAGATCATGGTGATGCATAGAAACGAGAGGGGAGAGTGTGTCCACATACCCTCATAGACCGAAAGCGGAAGCGTTAGCACAACATGGTTAATGTAGTTGTACGTATTCACGATTCGATCGATCATGTACCGAACGCACGCCACCTCCGAGTTCTGCACACATTCAACTCGATGACATCCCTCGAACTCCGATCTAGCCGAGCTTTGAGGGAGAGTTCCGTCAGCACGACGGCATGGTGACGATGTTGATGTTCTACTATCGTAGGGCTTCGCCTAAGCACCGCTACGATATTATCGAGGTGGACTATGGTGGAGAGGGGCACTGCACACGGCTAAAAGATCCAAGAGATCAATTGTTGTGTCTCCAAGGGGTGCCTTCCTCCCCGTATATAAAGGAGTGGAGGAGGAGGGGGCCGGCCACCCTAGGTGCGCCCCATGAGGAGTCCTACTCCCACCGGGAGTAGGACTCCCCCTTTCCATGTGGGAGTACGAGATGAGAGGGAAGGTGAGAGAGAGGGGGAAAGGAAAGGGGGGTGCCCCCCCTCCTTGTCCAATTTGGACTGGGGGGGAGGGGGCACGCGGCTGCCCTTTGGCCGCCCCTCCTCTTCTCCATTAGGGCCCAAAAGGCCAATTAGTCTCCTCGAGGGGTTCCGATAACCCCCCGGTACTCCGGTATATGCCCGAAACTCTCTAAAACAATTCCGGTGTCCGAGCATAGTCGCCCAATATATCAATCTTTACGCCTCGACCATTTCGAGACTCCTCGTCATGTCCGTGATCACATCCGGGACTCCGAACTACCTTCGGTACATCAAAAACCATAAACTCATAATATAACCGTCATCAAACTTCAAGCGTGCGGACCCTACGGGTTCGAGAACTATGTAGACATGACCGAGACACGTCTTTGGACAATAACCAATAGCAGAACCTGGATGCTCATATTGGCTCCAACATATTCTACGAAGATCTTTATTGGTCAAACCTCATAATAACAGATGGTGTTCCCTTTGTCATTGGAATGTTACTTGCCTGAGATTCGATCATCGGTATCTCAATACCTGGTTCAATCTCGTTACCGACAAGTCTCTTTTACTTGTTCCGTAAGACATCATCCCGCAACTAACTCATTACTTGCAATGTTTGCAAGGCTTAAGTGATGTGTATTACAGAGTGGGCCCAGAGATCCCTCTCATACAATCGGAGTGACAAATCCTAATCTTGATATACGCCAACCCAACAAGTACCTTCGGAGACACCTATAGAGCACCTTTATAATCACCCAGTTATGTTGTGACGTTTGGTAGCACACAAAGTGTTCCTCCGGTAAACGAGAGTTGCATAATCTCATAGTCATAGGAACATGTATAAGTCATGAAGAAAGCAATAGCAACAAACTAAACGATGAAGTGCTAAGCTAACGGAATGGTTCAAGTCAATCACATCATTCTCCTAATGATGTGATCCCGTTAATCAAATGACAACTCTTTGTCTATGGCTAGGAAACATAACCATCTTTGATCAACGAGCTAGTCAAGTAGAGGCATACTAGTGACACTCTGTTTGTCTATGTATTCACACATGTATCATGTTTTCGGTTAATACAATTCTAGCAAGAATAATAAACATTTATCATGATATAAGGAAATAAATAATAACTTTATTATTGCCTCTAGGGCAAATTTCCTTCAGTCTCCCACTTGCACTAGAGTCAATAATCTAGATTACACAGTAATGATTCTAACACCCATGGAGCCTTGGTGCTGATCATGTTTTGCTCGTGGAAGAGGCTTAGTCAACGGGTCTACAACATTCAGATCCGTATGTATCTTGCAAATCTCTATGTCTCCCACCTGGACTTGTTCCCGGATGGAGTTGAAGCGTCTCTTGATGTGCTTGGTTCTCTTGTGAAATCTGGATTCCTTTGCCAAAGCAATTGCACCAGTATTGTCACAAAAGATTTTCATTGGACCCGATGCACTAGGTATGACACCTAGATCGGATATGAACTCCTTCATCCAGACTCCTTCATTTACTGCTTCCGAAGCAGCTATGTATTCCGCTTCACTTGTAGATCCTGCTACGACGCTTTGTTTAGAACTGCACCAACTGACAGCTCCATCGTTTAATAAAAACATGTATCCCGTTTGCGATTTAGATTCGTCCGGATCAGTGCCAAAGCTTGCATCGACGTTACCATTTACGACGAGCTCTTTGTAACCTCCATAAACGAGAAACATATCCTTTGTCCTTTTCAGGTATTTCAGGATGTTCTTGACCGCTGTCAAGTGATCCACTCCTGGATTACTTTGGTACCTCCCTGCTAAACTAATAGCAAGGCACACATCAGGTCTGGTACACAGCATTGCATACAAGATAGAGCCTATGGCTGAAGCATATGGAACATCTTTCATTTTCTCTCTATCTTCTGCAGTGGTCGGGCATTGAATCTTACTCAACTTCACACCTTGTAACACAGGCAAGAACCCTTCCTTTGCTTGATCATTTTGAACTTCTTCAAAACTTTGTCAAGGTATGTGCTTTGTGAAAGTCCAATTAAGCGTCTCGATCTATCTCTATAGATCTTGATGCCCAATATATAAGCAGCTTCACCGAGGTATTTCATTGAAAAACGCTTATTCAAATATCCTTTTATGCTATCCAAAAAATTTATATCATTTCCAATCAACAATATGTCATCCAGATATAATATCAGAAATGCTACATAGCTCCCACTCACTTTCTTGTAAATGCAGGATTCTCCAAAAGTCTGTATAAAACCATATGCTTTGATCACACTATCAAAACATTTATTCCAACTCCGAGAGGCTTGCACCAGTCCATAAATGGATCGCTGGAGCTTGCACACTTTGTTATCTCCCTTTGGATAGACAAAACCTTCCGGTTTCATCATATACAACTCTTCTTCCAGAAATCCATTCAGGAATGCAGTTTTTACATCCATTTGCCAAATTTCATAATCATAAAATGCGGCAATTGCTAACATGATTCGAACAGACTTAAGCATCGCTACGGGTGAGAAGGTCTCATCGCAGTCCATCCCTTGAACTTGTCGAAAACCTTTTTGCAACAAGTCGAGCTTTATAGACAGTAACATTACCATCAGCGTCAGTCTTTTTCTTGAAGATCCATTTATTCTCGATGGCTTGCCGAGCAACGGGAAAGTCAACCAAAGTCCACACTTTGTTCTCATACATCGATCCCATCTCAGATTTCATGGCCTCAAGCCATTTTGCGGAATCTGGGCTCACCATCGCTTCTTCATAGTTCGTAGGTTCGTCATGGTCTAGTAACATAACCTCCAAAACAGGATTATCGTACCACTCTGGTGCGGATCTTACTCTGGTTGACCTACGAGGTTCGGTAACAACTTGATCTAAAGTTTCATGATCATAATCATTAACTTCCTCACTAATTGGTGTAGACGTCACAAGAACCGATTTCTGTGATGAACTACTTTCCAATAAGGGAGCAGGTACTGATACCTCATCAAGTTCTATGTTCCTCCCACTCACTTCTTGTCAGGACCCCGATTCCAAGTCACATCGATCTAGCCGGTAACACCTCATATCACATTGCGGCCTCACGCACGGTATCCCCACGGGTGTCGCCTTACCATGGCCCGGGACCGTTTGCAGCTTTTGGCTCACGTATATGATAGTGTCGCTAGCATCCATATGACAGAGAACCCGGGACGACATGTCTAGTCGTGAACACAAAGCGGCACAAACCTATGGAGACAGGCATACATGAATCACATCGAGCATGTCGGTCGTCAGCGTGTGAATCTGGGCTATAGCACTGGGCTAACAGATCTCCGGGGAACCCGGGCTGTAGCAGGCTAGGTAGGACTCCGGAAGTCACTATGTGACATTTCCCTAAAGGGACAGACATAGGATCGAAGTGAAACACATGCCGGCCAGTCAAGTGTCCTGAGTAGTAGTGCTGGGCTAGTAGGACTCCGGTGAACCGGGCTGTAGCGGACTACTATGGCTCAAGGAGAACTAGACTACATTTCCCCATAAGAGAGGCTGCCAAGGATAAACAACTAGATTGTCGGATCCCACACATACCGAGCATTTCAATCATACACACAATATGCTCGATATGTGCAAATACAACATGGCATCACAACAAAACTCTATAACTCAAGTACTTTATTTAAAGGCTCCAGAGAGCCATACATAACATGTTCATACAGGTAGGGGTCACATGACTCGACACTCAAGTCATTCAAGCATACAAGCACATGCGGAAGCAAATAGTCTGAGTACAGACACTAGAAAGCAAGAAGGCTTCTCGAAGCCTGTCTATCTACTTAGGGCCCTCCATGGCCAGGATCACCACCTGGGTGGCAAGTCACTCATCGGCGTCGAGATCTACATAAAAACCATCGGAGGGGGCGGTGTTGTCATCTGAAAACAGTAATTAAGCAAACAAGAATACAAAGGTACTCAGCAAGTCTTACATCAGAACCTACTATACATGCTCATTCTCAAGAAGGTGGTGGAGTTATTGCAGCAAGCCAGCTTTGACTCTTGGCTAAGCTATCCTACAGGACACCACTAGTCAAATAGTTTTCGCACACGAGTCCACTAATCACCAACACAATACTCCACCGGAGATCCTCCCTCGTCATCCTACGAGAGAGCCATCCTCGGTACTCACACTTATCTTGAGTCTTTTAGTAGTAACCATTAACTTGTCTATGAACTGTATAGGCAACCAAGTAGTCCTTTACCGCGGACGCGGCTATTCGAATAGTTTTATACCCTGCAGGGGTGTACTTCGTCACACATGTTTCCACCACTTGGCGTCTGCACACGACATGTGCTCGGCAGACTTCAAGCGAAAGCCGGCGTGGGTGTAGACCACGACCTGACTAACCGCACAAGTCTCTAGTCCAGGTTTATCGCCTATTCAGGTTCCATCCGCAAGGAGATCCGGCCGGGGTGTCCTCAACGGCCCCAAACGATGTGTGCAGGGTTCCCGAGACACCAAACGGGCGACTCGGTACACTGTGCCATGGTGTATCTACCGCATCATAGCCCACCCCTAGGGTCAGCGCTACGCACGGCCACCAACACATAACCTACAAACACCAGAAACTAGTTGCAACTCCTGGACAGAGGACGAGAGGGGTCAGTAAGTCGAGCGGGGTCATATTTCAAGGCCCAATGTGTGGTAGTAGCTGAATCTTAAATCACGCATACAGATCTCAGTTCTTATGGACGGCCTCAATGAAACAACCCACCATGTACTCCTACATGGCCTCTCATCGATACCTTTACCAAAACATGTTCAACACATCCCTCACATTACCGACATAATCATTTCACTGGGAAGCCGCAGAGACGGTCAGCGTGCTCGGGGAAGGCTCGGTGCGGTCGGAATGGCGACGGCGATCTCGGGTGGCCCGAGGTTGAAGATGATGGCGGAAGGGACGATGCAGGGGCTCCGGCATCGTGCGGCTTGGCTAGTCGACGTAGTCGACGACGGCGAACCGTCCGGACATGGTGAGAGGGCACGGGGGCGGCGTTGGACGTGGCTGCGGTGAGCGGCGGCGATGGTGACGTCTCGGGCGACGTCGGGGAGGGCGAGAGAGAGGAGCCAGAGGGGAGAGCGAGTGTTTGCGAGGTCGGGGAGAGAGAGGGGGTTCGTCCCATGTCGACAGCTCGACGAGGGGAGCGGCGAGGCGGCGGGCAGCTGCGTGGCACGCATGCTGTGCTCGCTGTCGATGTCAAAACCGGCGGATCTCGGGTAGGGGGTCCCGAACTGTGCGTCTAGGTCGTATGGTAACAGGAGGCAAGGGACACAAAGTTTTACCCAGGTTCGGGCCCTCTTGATGGAGGTAAAACCCTACGTCCTGCTTGATTAATGTTGATGATATGGGTAGTACAAGAGTAGATATACCACGAGATCGGAGAGGCTAAACCCTAGAAGCTAGCCTATGGTATGATTGTTGTTCTGTATGTTGTCCTACGGACTAAAACCCTCCAGTTTATATAGACATCGGAGAGGGTTAGGGTTACACAAAGTCGGTTACAATGGTAGGAGATCTACATATCCGTATCGCCAAGCTTGCCTTCCACACCAAAGAAAGTCCCTTCCGGACACGGGACGAAGTCTTCAATCTTGTATCTTCATAGTCCAGGAGTCCGGCTGAAGGTATAGTCTGGCCATCCGGACACCCCCTAATCCAGGACTCCCTCAGTAGCCCCTGAACCAGGCTTCAATGACAACAAGTCCGGCGCGCAGATTGTCTTCGACATTGCAAGGCGGGTTCCTCCTCCAAGTACTTCATAGAAGATTTTGGACACAAAGATAGTGTCCAGCTCTGCAAAATAAGTTTCCACATATTGCCATAGAGAGAATAATATTTACACAAATCTAATCTGCTGACGTATTCCGTAGTGTGACATCGCACCACGGCCAAGCCTTTATTCGAATCGTTTTATTGTCCCACCTCAGCGTGTCATGCGAGGCGGTTTCCTTGGCACGTCTTGTTAAAGCAGAGATCGTGTCCCCTTATTCCGGGATTCTCATCAATACGGGCGTGGGTAACCCAACCGCACCATTGATTACGGCACTTGGGGATAAGCGAGTTTTACCAGGCTGGTGGGGACATGTAGTTGCGTCCACCCATATAAGGGGATAAGGATCCACCTTTTCACCTACGCCTTCTTCCTCCTTTGCCTATCCATTCTCGCGCACTCGAGCTCCAGCGCCCAAGTCCGCACACCCCACCTCAACCTTCTCCAGCCATGTCCGGAGCGGGAGGCAAGTGGATGGTCTCCTCCGTCACGAAGGGACACATCAAAAAACTGAGGAAGGCCGGATACTTGTCTAACGACATCGTGTACCGGCTTCCCGAAGAGGGGCAGCTGCTCCCCACCCCAAGGCCCCATGAGGGGGTAGTGTTCCTTCCCCAATTCCTCCGCAGACTGGGCTTTCCTATCCACCCATTCGTCCGGGGACTCATGTTCTACTACGGCCTGGATTTCCATGATCTGGCCCCGAACTTCATCCTCAACATCTCGGCGTTTACCGTCGTGTGCGAGGCTTTCCTCTGCATCCGCCCCCATTTCAGCCTATGGCTCAAGACTTTCAATGTCAAGCCGATGGTGGTGCGCGGCAACGAGGCGGAGTGCGGAGGCGCCATGGTGGGCAAGATGCCCAACGTCTTATGGCTCGAGGGCTCCTTTATGGAGACCCTGAAGGGGTGGCAATCGGGGTGGTTTTACATCACCAAGCCGCGCGACCCTGAGTGGGTCGCAGCCCCCGAGTTCCGGTCCAGACCCCCAACGCGGCTCACGTCTTGGAAAGAGACGGGCCTGTCATGGGGCCGCAAAGGAGAGGTGACTGGACTGCAAACATGCACCCAAACCCTAGTGGACAAGCAGCTCAAGCTTGTCAACGTAGTCCAGGTCATGCTCATCCGCCGGATCCTCCCGTGTCAACAATGGGCCTTCAATTTGTGGGAGTTCAACCCGGCGCAGCACCGAACTCTGAGCAGGCTCTTCGACACGACATACGAAGATGCCTGGAAGGTGCTTTTCAAGGGCGCCGAGGCTTCCGCATCCGCTACCGAGGATCGCGGATTCAGCGCGCAGCGTCACGCTAGCGCGGTAAGTTGATTGTACCTTTTACAGGGCATTAGTTTTTCATAGTTTAACTCTATGCGGGATCTAAGATCCCTTACCTTTGACAGGTTTGGCAGGCGAAGTCCGGACAGATCGATTGTCCGGCTCCTTTGCCCGAAGACCCAGCCGATGCCCGCTTGGTGAAGCTGCTGGTTCCGGCACCCTATGTGGTGCCGGAGAAGAAGGCCACAAAGAAGGCCACGGGGACTCGAAAAAGTGCCCGGCGCCAGGAGGTGTCGGGTTCATCCGACGGCTCCAAGGCGCATTCCTCCCGTGAAGACGAGGAGGAGGAAGAAGAGACCTCTCCCCCTCCAGCGGGGGGAGAGAAGAAAAGGAAGGCCGCCCTCATTGGGGAGGCCGAAGGGTCCAAGAAGGGGAAAACCCTTCCTCCGGACTACTCCACCGACGCCGACGACGGCAGAGAGGAGTGGCCGCTCAAGGCCAAGCCCCAGGCGAAATCGTAAGTATCCGGATACCAGAGTAATTCATAGTATTCCTTTATTGCACAACTTTCCCGTATGTCGAATATGATTATGTAGCCCACCCAAAGACCGGCTCGACGCGTCGTCAAGCGGTTCACTGGACTCGTCGGATGTGAATTCGCTTCCGCCGGCTACCTCCCCCGCCCTACGGACGACGCCGAAGTGTTGTCCCAACAGGTTCCAAGCCAGGAGGAGGTGGTCCTGGAGGCGCCGCAAGGCGACCTCCCAGACTCCAGGAGTAAAGGGGATAACACCCCTAGGGCTCCAAGTCCGGCTCTAGGCCGGACACTGCTCTGGAACCTTCAAAGGTTCCAGAGTCCGGCAGGCGACCTCCTTCCAAGAGGAGAAAGCCAACCATGCCGGTGACCCCCGTCCAACCGGAGGCGCCGGACAATCTGTTGGAGGAGCTCAAAGGCGCCTCCATCGACGAGGAGCACCGCACCATTATGAGTGCGGTGGTCTAGAAGGTTCAGTCCGCCAAGAGCAGACTGACTGAAGTTTATGCTAGCCTTTTAACAGGCTTTGAGGTAAGTGAAGAATGTGTAAATAATATTACCGCATAGACAGTAGCCCCTGATGCTCTGTTTGGCGTTCAGGAAGAAATGCCGAATAGAGGATCAAATAAAATTCGCAGGAGTCTAACAAAAAGGAGTCAATATGCGTATGCAGGCTTCTCTGCTGGCGTCCGCCGTACTGACTGCGGAAGTGGAGACGCAAAAGCAGAACCTCGAGCAGTCCGAGCAAGAGCTCGGGCGTGCCAAGAAGCAGCTCGAGGACAAGGAAGGTAAGAAATACCTTGTTTAAATATATTAAAAAAAGTGCAATTGCAAAAAAATGACAGGATTATCGTGGCTATTGTAGGGGCCACGTCTGAGGTGGCGACCCTTAAGCAAGCACTGGTCGAGGCCGAGAAGAGGGCGGCCACGGAGCGCACCGAGCGGGATAAGTATGAGGCCCAGGTTGGCAAGGTGCGGCAAGAGCTCCAGACTCTCATGAAAAACATGAGAGTTTGGAGCTTGACTCAAAGACGCGAGCGTCCGAGCTCGCTATGGCTATTGAAAATGCCAAGTCTGCCAACACCGAATCCCAGAAGACCCTCCAGGAGCTGGATGCGGTGAAAAAGATAGCGGCGGGTAAGGCATTCTTTATGCAAAGCAAACACATAAACGTGAGTTACTTGTTACTTACCCGAATCCGGAGTTCTCCAGGAGCATTCGCAGATCTTCCCCATAGCGTGTCCGATGCCGCCGCATTCTATCGAGCTGAGGAGGGCAGCTCGATAGAGAAGGTGTTCTGGTCTCAGTATGCTGAGGCCGGACACCCCGTGCCCCTGAGCGACCAGATGAAGCAAATGTTCGAGCTCCACAAGGCGGCCGAACAGGCCATGAAGGGCCTCATAGTTCGGCTGTGGCCTGGAGAGGCTCTGCCTGGGAGCTATTTCGGGCTGGTGCGGTGGCTGGTGGCGGCCTGTCCAAGGCTCGAAGTCATCAAGTGCTCCGTCTGCATTGAAGGTGCCCGTAGGGCCTCTGCCTGTGCTAAGGTGCACTGGGGCAAGCTGGATGCTGAGAAGCTTGTGAAGGACGGCCCACCGCCGGGGAAAGGGCATTGCAAGCCCGAGAATTATTATACGGATGTTCTGAAGGGTGCCCGCCTTGTGGCGGATGAATGTTCCAGGGATGTAATTTTTGAGTAAAACTTGCTCGTTTTGTCCTGTGCGCTGAAAACTTGTTCATATGCGTTAAGCAATGCTGTTGGAATTTAAAATATTACCTTCTTTGCGGCTGTTTATCAATTCTGAGAGATGGCGAGTCGTCAGCTTCTGCCCCTGTGCCGCTAGTGCTGGGGTGTTCGGGGATAAACCTGAGCGCTCTTTTTCCCATGTTTGGGTCCTTCGAGGGAGGCGCTCAGCGCAACGAACAAGGCAATCAGACTATAATGCGTGAACACTCTCACTTAGCCATAGAATATTATAATTTTAAATTTCGGCGAAGCCCCTGGTATTTGGAAGACCGAGTTCGGGGCGCTATCCACGCCTTGGCCGGACAGAGCCGACTCCTCGCTCTAAGCGGCATAAGTCTTTAGGGACTCGAAAAACCTCTCGAACAGCGACCAGCTCTCGCTTCATCATGACAGTCAGTTTTAGCTTTCTCTACTGAGGTGCTCGACCCAACTCAACTGGGGCACAATCGCAGTAGTTCTCCTAGTGCTACCTTAGCCGACACAGCGTAACATAAGGCAGCAAAACATAGGAGCCGGGCAAACCCAACTATTGACCCAAGACATGATTCGGAGCCGATGCATATAATGCTATAAGTTCGGGGTGCCGCACTTGTTAAAGTGTTCGGACTTCTCACACCATATTGAGGGGTACTAAAGCCCCTGGCATATTTTGGCTGTACCAAAGTGTACGGGTGCAACATGTCATTAAGGAACATATATTTGTAAAAAAAGAGTAATGCAAAGAGAGACAAAAGCTATGCATTGTTTATTAAGAAGGGGCTGCGATCAAAGCAGAATGATACAAATAATGCGATAAGCAAAAGGTTGGACTATTGAACATGTCCGGTCCAGGGGCAGGCTGCGGAATGGTATGCGAAACAGGTATACTGCTCGTGATAGAGACCACCTGGGAGTTCCGTGATGCGGCATGGCTTGTCTGCTTCCCTGGTTCTTGCATCGTTTGTGCGGCAATTGAACTGCCGAACAGGCCTTCCGAAGAGTGGAGTCTTGAAAGTAAGAGAAAATTAAAAAATTGGCAGCCCCTGGTGCGGTTTAAGCCGTGTTTTGGGCGTGCCGTGATGGTGCCCCTCCCCCTATACCCATGGTATTTCTAGAGCGTATTTATGTACGCGAAGCACTGGTGTCGCATGTTTGCGAGGGCTGGGGTTGGGGCCGCATTGCTACACCTGCTCGGAACGTGCCAGGCGGTCTTGTTGTAGGATACTCCGGGCGCGCTTGACGGTGTCCGGACATTTAATGGCCGGACTGGAGAATTGCCTGGAGAGGCTGCTTTGTACTTCCGCTGCAAGGGCCGCCGTGTGCTCCTCCGTTCGGAGGGAGCGTTCGGTGTTTCCATTAACCGAAATTACTCCTCGAGGGCCTGGCATCTTGAGCTTAAGGTGTGCGTAGTGCGGTACCGCATTGAACTTGGCGAATGCGGTTCGCCCGAGCAGTGCGTGTTAGCCACTGCGGAATGGGACTATGTCGAAGATTAACTCCTCGCTTTGGAAATTATTCGGGGATCCGAAGACCACTTCAAGTGTGACTGAGCCTGTACAGTTGGCCTCTACACCTGGTATTACGCCTTTAAAGGTCGTTTTTGTTGGAAATATGCCCTAGAGGCAATAATAAATTGATTATTATTATATTTCCTTGTTCATGATAATCGTTTATTATCCATGCTAGAATTGTATTGATAGGAAACTCAGATACATGTGTGGATACATAGACAACACCATGTCCCTAGTAAGCCTCTAGTTGACTAGCTCGTTGATCAATAGATGGTTACGGTTTCCTAACCATGGACATTGGATGTCGTTGATAACGGGATCACATCATTAGGAGAATGATGTGATGGACAAGACCAAATCCTAAGCATAGCACTAGATCGTGTAGTTCGTATGCTAAAGCTTTTCTAATGTCGAGTATCATTTCCTTAGACCATGAGATTGTGCATCTCCCGGATACCGTAGGAGTGCTTTGGGTGTATCAAACGTCACAACGTAACTGGGTGACTATAAAGGTGCACTACAGGTATCTCCGAAAGTGTCTGTTGGGTTGGCACGAATCGAGACTGGGATTTGTCACTCCGTGTAAACGGAGAGGTATCTCTGGGCCCACTCGGTAGGACATCATCATAATGTGCACAATGTGATCAAAGAGTTGACCACGGGATGATGTGTTACGGAACGAGTAAAGAGACTTGCCAGTAACGAGATTGAACAAGGTATCGGGATACCGACGATCGAATCGCGGGCAAGTATCGTACCGCTAGACAAAGGGAATTGTATACGGGATTGATTAAGTCCTTGACATCGTGGTTCATCCGATGAGATCATCGTGGAACACGTGGGAGCCAACATGGGTATCCAGATCCCGCTGTTGGTTATTGACCGGAGAACGTCTCGGTCATGTCTGCATGTCTCCCGAACCCGTAGGGTCTACACACTTAAGGTTCGATGACGCTAGGGTTATAAAGGAAGTTTGTATGTGGTAACCGAATGTTGTTCGGAGTCCCGGATGAGATCCCGGACGTCACGAGGAGTTCCGGAATAGTCCGGAGGTAAAGATTTATATATGGGAAGTCCTGTTTTGGTCACCGGAAGAGTTTTGGGGTTTATCGGTAACGTACCGGGACCACCGGGAGGGTCCCGGGGGTCCACCAAGTGGGGCCACCAACCCCAGAAGGTTGCGTGGGCCAAGAGTGGTGAGGGACCAGCCCCTTAGTGGGCTGGTGCGCCTCCCACCAAGGCCCAAGGCGCAGGGAGAGTGGGAGGGGGCAAACCCTAGGTCCAGATGGGCCTTAAGGCCCACCCTAGGGGCGCCTCCCCCTCTCCCCTCTCTTGGCCGCCACCCAAGACCCATCTAGGGCTGCCGCCCCTCTAGGGGTGGGAACCCTAGAGGGGGCACAGCCTCCTCCCCTTCCCCTATATATATGAGGCCTAGGGGCTGCCCATAACACATGTGATTCGATCTCTCGTTGGTGCAGCCCTGCATCTCTTCTTCCTCCTCTTCTGTGGTGCTTGGCGAAGCCCTGCAGGATAGCCACGCTCCTCCACCACCACCACGCCGTTGTGCTGCTGCTGGATGGAGTCTTCCTCAACCTCTCCCTCTCTCCTTGCTGGACCAAGGCTTGGGAGACGTCACCGGGCTGTACGTGTGTTGAACGCGGAGGTGCCGTCCGTTCGGCACTTGGTCATCGGTGATTTGAATCATGACGAGTACGACTCCATCAACCCCGTTCACTTGAACGCTTCCGCTTAGCGATCTACAAGGGTATGTAGATGCACTCTCCTTCCCCTCGTTGCTGGTCTCTCCATAGATAGATCTTAGTGACACGTAGGAAAATTTTGAATTTCTGCTACGTTCCCCAACAGTTTTGGTGGGCTTAATCCTCGAGGGATCTATGCCCATTTTCCGAACTATATCCTGGTAAAGCAGGTTCAGGCTGCTGCCGTCGTCCATAAGGACTCTAGTGAGATGAAATCCGTCAATAATTGGGTCTAGAACCAATGCGGCGAATCCGCCATGACGGGTGCTAGTGGGATGGTCCCTTCGATCAAAGGTGATCGGGCAGGAGGAACATGGGTTGAACTTTGGGGCGACTGGCTCTACTGCGTATACGTCCCTTAACGCGCGCTTCCGCTCCCTCTTGGGGATGTGGGTTGCGTATATCATGTTCACCGTCCGCACTTGTGGGGGAAAACCCTTCTGTGCACTGTGGTTCGGCGGCTGGGGCTCTTCATCGTCATCGCTATGCAGCCCCGTGTCTTTATTTTCGGCATTTAACTTGCCTGCCTGCTTGAACACCCAACAATCCCTGTTGGTGTGATTGGTCGGCTTTTCGGGGGTGCCATGTATCTGGCACAAGCGGTCGAGTATTCGGTCCAAACTGGACGGGCCCCTAGGATTTCTTTTGAATGGCTTTTTCCGCTGACCAGATTTATAGCCTCTGAATCCGGCATTAACTATCGTATCCTCAGCGTTGTCTCCGTTAATGCGGCGCTTCTGCTTGTTGCGACGTGACCTACCACTACTGTCCCTGATATCCGAATTACCAGGGTTCTTGGTCATGTTGTTGCTACGAGCAAGCCAGCTGTCTTCTCCCGCGCAAAAGTGGGTCATGAGTGTCGTGAGTGCTGCCATAGATTTCGGCTTTTCCTGTCCAAGGTGCCGGGCAAGCCACTCGTCACGGATATTGTGCTTGAAGGCTGCTAGGGCCTGTGCGTCCGGACAGTCGACTATTTGATTTTTCTTTGTTAGGAACCGTGTCCAGAATTGCCTGGCCGATTCCTCTGGCTACTGAATTATGTGGCTTAGGTCATCGGCGTCTGGTGGTCGCACACAAGTGCCCTGGAAATTGTCGAGGAATGCGGCTTCCAGGTCCTCCCAACAACCGATTGATCCGGGTGGCAAGCTATTAAGCCAGTGCCGAGCTGGTCCTTTAAGCTTGAGTGGGAGGTATTTGATGGCATGGAGATCATCGCCGCGGGCCATGTGGATATGAAGGAGATAATCCTTGATCCATACGGCAGGATCTGTTGTGCCATCATATGATTCGATGTTTACAGGTTTGAAACCCTCGGGGATTTGATGATCCATTACTTCGTCTGTGAAGCATAGTGGGTGTGCGGCGCCTCTGTACTGGGCTATATCACGACGTAGCTCCAATGAGCTTTGTCTACTGTGTTCGGCCCTGCCGGATTTGTGTCCGGCGTGATGGTTACCATCTCGAATCGTGGGGCGCCCACGCGATCCGTAGAT
This sequence comes from Triticum urartu, assembly GCF_003073215.2. NCBI lineage: Eukaryota > Viridiplantae > Streptophyta > Magnoliopsida > Poales > Poaceae > Triticum > Triticum urartu. The sequence goes on along the minus strand of NC_053024.1, from coordinate 662,633,847 downwards.
CAATCTTGTTTGCCTTGCCTTGTCCTCCAACATATCTCGCAGGTCTGGCGCATTTTCCCGTGCCTTGGTATGGGGTGCGGCTTGAGTGGAGGGCCGAGAGGCCTCTCTTTCGCGGCCACGAGGTGGCCGGTCGGCCGTATCAAGTGCTGGTGATGTAGGTCTAAGTGCTTCCTCCTCTAATCGGGGTAGCAACCTGCGCTTTGGGTAGCTCTTGGAGGGGCGTTCTAGTTTATGCTCTTTGGCCCCAAGGACTTCAGTCCATCTGTCGACTAGCAAATCCTGATCAGCTCTAAGTTGTTGCTGTTTTTTCTTGAGGCTTCTTGTCGTGGCCATAAGCCTGCGTTGAAAACGCTCTTGCTCGACGGGATCCTCTAGCATGACGAATTCGTCGTCGTTGAGGCTTGCCTCGTCTTCGGAGGGAGGCGTATAATTATCGTCCTCGATCTCTCTGTCTGCTGCTCTCTCATGAGGGCTGGCTTCTCCATCCTCCTGTGCTGAATCTTGCTGGAGGGGGTTTTCTTCGGCACTCGCCGAAGTATTATTATCTCCCGTGCTGGAATCACCATATTTCCTTTGGCGGGATTTTGAGCGGCACCGCTGACGCCGGCGCTTAGGCTGTTTCTTGGAGGGGTCATATGACGAGGTGGCTTTCCAGGGCCAAATAGGCGCTGGTTCTTCATCGTCTCCTGCATCGGCGTCCATACCATCGATGTCTTTGAAGTCGCACTACTAGGAAAAGGGCTATAGATGGAATTGACACTAATGGCACACCAGACATGTGGTGCGCCATTAATATATACTAATGGCGCACCATCTGTTGGTGCACCATTAGTGTGGAAGACACTAATGGCGCACCAGGCAAACGGTGCGCCGCTAGTAACAAAATGTTTTTTTTATTTTTTGATTCGATCTCTCGTTGGTGCAGCCCTGCATCTCTTCTTCCTCCTCTTCTGTGGTGCTTGGCGAAGCCCTGCAGGATTGCCACGCTCCTCCATCACCACCACGCCGTTGTGCTGCTGTTGGATGGAGTCTTCCTCAACCTCTCCCTCTCTCCTTGCTGGATCAAGGCTTGGGAGACGTCACCGGGCTGTACGTGTGTTGAACGCGGAGGTGCCGTGCGTTCGGCACTTGGTCATCGGTGATTTGAATCACGACGAGTACGACTCCATCGACCCCGTTCACTTGAACGCTTCCGCTTAGCGATCTACAAGGGTATGTAGATGCACTCTCCTTCCCCTCGTTGCTAGTCTCTCCATAGATAGATCTTGGTGACACGTAGGAAAATTTTGAATTTCTGCTACGTTCCCCAACAGTGGTATCAGAGCTAGGTCTATGCGTAGTTTCTATGCACGAGTAGAACACAAAGTAGTTGTGGGCGTTGATTTTGTTCAATATGCTTGCCGTTACTAGTCTTATCTTGATTCGGCGGCATCGTGGGATGAAGCGGCCCGGACCAACCTTACACGTACTCTTACGTGAGACCGGTTCCACCGACTGACATGCACTAGTTGCATTAGGTGGCTGGCGGGTGTCTGTCTCTCCCACTTTAGTCGGATCGGATTCGATGAAAAGGGTCCTTATGAAGGGTAAATAGCAATTGGCATATCACGTTGTGGTTTTGCGTAGGTAAGAAACGTTCTTGCTAGAAACCCATAGCAGCCACGTAAAACATGCAAACAACAATTAGAGGACGTCTAACTTGTTTTTGCAGGGTATGCTATGTGATGTGATATGGCCCAAAGGATGTGATGAATGATATATGTGATGTATGAGATTGATCATGTTCTTGTAATAGGAATCACGACTTGCATGTCGATGAGTATGACAACCGGCAGGAGCCATAGGAGTTGTCTTTATTTATTTATGACCTGCGTGTCAACATAAACGTCATGTAATTACTTTACTTTATTGCTAACCGTTAGCTGTAGTAGTAGAAGTAATAGATGATGAGACAACTTCATGAAGACACGATGATGGAGATCATGGTGTCATGCCGGTGACGAGATGATCATGGAGCCCCAAGATGGAGATCAAAGGAGCTATATGATATTGGCCATATCATGTCACTACTATTTGATTGCATGTGATGTTTATCATGTTTATACATCTTATTTGCTTAGAACGACGGTAGTAAATAAGATGATCCCTTACAACAATTTCTAGAAGTGTTCTCCCCTAACTGTGCACCGTTGCGACAGTTCGTGTTTCGAAGCACCACGTGATGATCGGGTGTTAGATTCTAACGTTCACATACAACGGGTGTAAGACAGATTTACACACGCGAAACACTTAGGGTTAACTTGACGAGCCTAGCATGTACAGACATGGCCTCGGAACATAGAAGACCGAAAGGTCGAGCATGAGTCGTATAGAAGATACGATCAACATGAAGATGTTCACCGATGTTGACTAGTCCATCTCACGTGATGATCGGACACGGCCTAGTTGACTCGGATCATGTAATCACTTAGATGACTAGAGGGATGTCTATCTGAGTGGGAGTTCATAAGATAAACTTAATTATCCTGAACATAGTCAAAAGGATTTTGCAAATTATGTCGTAGCTCGCGCTTTAGTTCTACTATTTAGATATGTTCCTAGAGAAAATTAGTTGAAAGTTGAAAGTAGCAATTATGCGGACTAGGTTCGTAAACTGAGGATTGTCCTCATTGCTTCTTAGAAGGCTTATGTCCTTAATGCACCGCTCAGTGTGCTGAACCTCGAACATTGTCTGTGGATGTTGTGAACATCTGACATACACATTTTGATAACTACGTGATAGTTCAGTTAAACGGTTTAGAGTTGAGGCACCGAAGACATTTTTGAAACGTCGCGAAACATATGAGATGTTTTGAGGGCTGAAATTGGAATTTCAGGCTCGTGCCCACGTCAAGAGGTATAAGACCTCCGACGATTTTCTTAGCCTGCAAACTAAGGGAAAAAAGCTCAATTGTTGAGCTTGTGATCAGATTGTCTGAGTACAACAATCATTTGAATCGAGTGGGAGTTGATCTTCCAGATGATATAGTGATGTTTCTCCGAAGTCATTACCACCAAGCTGCTAGAGCTTCATGATGAACTATAATATATCAGGGACATATATGATGATCCTTGAGATATTCGCGATGTTTGACACCACGAAAGTAGAAATCAAGAAGGAGCATCAATTGTTGATGGTTGGCAAAACCACTAGTTTCAAGAAGGGCAAGGGCACAAAGGGATACTTCATGAAACGGCAATTCAGCTGCTGCTCTAGTGAAGAAACCCAAGGTTGAACCCAAACCTGAGACTAAGTGCTTCTGTAATAAGGGGAACAACCACTAGAGCAGAATTACCCTAGATACTTGGTAGATTAGAAGGCTAGCAAGGTCGATAGAAGTATATTGGATATACATTGTGTTGATGTGTACTTTACTAGTACTCCTAGTAGCACCAGGGTATTAGATACCGGTTCGGTTGCTAAGTGTTAGTAACTCGAAATAAAAGCTACGGAATAAACGGAGACTAGCTAAAGGTGAGCTAACGATATGTGTTGGAAGTGTTTCCAATGTTGATATGATCAAGCATCGCACGCTCCCTCTACCATCGAGATTGGTGTTTGCGTTGAGCATAGACATGATTGGATTATGTCTATCGCAATACGGTTATTCATTTAAGGAGAATAATGGTTACTCTGTTTATTTGAATAATACCTTCAATGGTCTTACACCTAAAATGAATGGTTTATTGAATCTCGATCGTAGTGATACACATGTTCATGTCAAAAGATAGTAATGATAGTACCACCTACTTGTGGCACTGCCACTTAAGTCATATCGGTATAAAACGCATGAAGAAGCTCCATGTAGATGGATCTTTGGACTCACTCATTTTTGAAAAGTTTGAGACATGCGAACCATGTCTATTGGTGTATATGCATGAAGAAACTCCATGCAAGTGGACCATTTGGACTCACTTGATTTTGAATCACTTGAGACATGCAAATCATACCACATGGGCAAGATGACTGAAAGCCTCGGTTTCAGTAAAATGGAACTAGAAAGGAACTTGTAGGAAGTAATACATTTTGATGTGTGCAGTCCAATGAGTGCTGAGGCATGTAGTGGATATCGTTATGTTCTTACTTCACAGATGATTTGAGTAGATGTTGAGTATATTTACTTGATGAATCACGAGTCTGAATTATTGAAAGGTTCAAGTAATTTCAGGGTGAAGTTGAAAGATCGTCGTGACAAGAGGATAAAATATCTATGATATGATCATAGAGATGAATATCTGAATTACGAGTTTGGCACAGAATTAAGACATTGTGGAAGTTGTTTCACAACTAATACAGCCTGGAACACCGTAGTGTGATGGTGTGTCCGAACATCATAACTGCACCCTATTGGATATGATGCATACCATGATGTCTCTTATCGAATTACCACAATAGTTTATGGGTTAGGCATTAGAGACAACCACATTCACTTTAAAAGGGGCACCACGTAATTCCGATGAGATGACACCGTATGAACTATGGTTTAGTGAAACCTAAGCTCTCATTTCTTAAAAGTTTGGGGCTGCGACGCTTATGTGAAAAAGTTTCAGGCTGATAAGCTCGAACCCAAAGCGGATAAATGCATCTTCATAGGACACCCAAAACAGTTGGGTATACCTCCTGTCTCAGATCCGAAAGCAATAAGGGATTGTTTCTAGAATCGGGTCCTTTCTCGAGGAAAAGTTTCTCTCGAAAGAATTGAGTGGGAGGATGGTGGAGACTTGATGAGGTTATTGAACCGTCACTTCAACTAGTGTATAGCAGGGCACAAAGAGTTGTTCCTGTGGCACCTACACCAATTGAAGTGGAAGCTTAGGATATTGATCATGAGACTTCGGATCAAGTCACTCCCAAACCTCATGGGATGACAAGGATGCGTACTACTTCAGAGTGGTACGTAATCCTGTCTTGGAAGTCATGTTGCTAGACAACAATGAACCTACGAGCTATGGAGAAGTGATGGTGGGCCTGGATTCTGATAAATGGCTTGAGGCCATATAATCCGACAGAGGATCCATGTATGAAAACAAAGTGTAGACTTTGGAAGAACTACTTGATGGTCGTAAGGCTGTTGAGTGTAGATGGATTTTAAAAGGAAGACGGACAATGATGGTAAATGTCACCATTAAGAAAGCTCGACTTATCGTTAAGATGTTTTCTGACAAGTTCAAGAAGTTGACTACGGTGAGATTTTCTCACTCGTAGCGATGCTAAGAGTCTGTTGGAATTATATTAGCAGTCACTGCATTATTTATGAAATCTTGCAGATAGGATGTCAAAACATTGTTTCCTCGAAGATTTTCTTGAGGAAAGGTTGTATGTGATACAACCGAAAGGTTTTGTCAATCCTGAAAAGATGCTAATAAGGATGCAAAGCTCCAGCAATCCTTCTGAGGACTGGAGTGAGCATCTCGGAGTTGGAATGTACACTTTGATGAGATGATCAAAGATTTTGGGTTTATACAAAGTTTATGAGAAACTTGTATTTCCAAAGAAGTGAGTGGGAGCACTATAGAATTTCTGATGAGTATATGTTTTAACATATTGTTGATCGGAAATGACGTAGAATTTCTGGAATGCATATAGGGTTATTTGGAAAGTGTTTTCAATGGAAAACCTAGATTAAGCTACTTGAGCATTGAGCATCAAGATCTATAAGGATAGATCAAAACGCTTAATGGTACTTTCAAATGAGCACATACCTTGACATGATCTTGAAGTTGTTCAAGATGGATCAGTCAAAGAAGGAGTTCTTGCCTGAGTTGTAAGGTATGAAGTTAAGACTTAAAGCTCGACCACGGCAGAATAGAGAGAAAGGACGAAGGTCATCCCCTATGCTTAAGACATAGGCTCTACAGTATGCTATGCTGTGTACCGCACCTGAAATGTGCCTTGCCATGAGTCAGTCAAGGGGTACAAGAGTGATCCAAGAATGGATCACAGGACAGCGGTCAAAGTTATCCTTAGTAACTAGTGGACTAAGGAATTTTCTCGATTATGGAGGTGGTAAAAGAGTTCGTCGTAAAGGGTTACGTCGATGCAAGCTTAACACCTATCCGGATAGCTCTGAGTAGAGATACCGGATACATATAATGGAGCAACAATTTAGAATAGCTCCAAGTAGAACAGTTATTTGGAATAGCTCCAAGTAGAACGTGGAAGCTACATCTAGGAGATGACATAGAGATTTGTAAAGCACACACGGATATGAAAGGTTCAGACCCGTTGACTAAAACCTCTCTCACAAGCAACATGATCAAACTCAGAACTCATCGAGTGTTAATCACATGGTAAATGTGAACTAGATTATTGACTCTAGTAAACTCTTTGGGTGTTAGTCACATGGGGATGTGAACTAGATTATTGACTCTAGTGCAAGTGGGAGACTGTTGGAAATATGCCCTAGAGGCAATAATAAATTGATTATTATTATATTTCCTTGTTCATGATAATCGTTTATTATCCATGCTAGAATTGTATTGATAGGAAACTCAGATACATGTGTGGATACATAGACAACACCATGTCCCTAGTAAGCCTCTAGTTGACTAGCTTGTTGATCAATGTTACGGTTTCCTAACCATGGACATTGGATGTCGTTGATAACGGGATCACATCATTAGGAGAATGATGTGATGGACGAGACCCAATCCTAAGCATAGCACTAGATCGTGTAGTTCGTATGCTAAAGCTTTTCTAATGTCAAGTATCATTTCCTTAGACCACGAGATTGTGCAACTCCTGGATACCGTAGGAGTGCTTTGGGTGTATCAAACGTCACAACGTAACTGGGTGACTATAAAGGTGCACTACAGGTATCTCCGAAAGTGTCTGTTGGGTTGGCACGAATCGAGACTGGGATTTGTCACTCCGTGTAAACGGAGAGGTATCTCTGGGCCCACTCGGTAGGACATCATCATAATGTGCACAATGTGATCAAAGAGTTGATCACGGGATGATGTGTTACGGAACGAGTAAAGAGACTTGCCGGTAACGAGATTGAACAAGGTATCGGGATACCGACGATCGAATCTCGGGCAAGTATCGTACCGCTAGACAAAGGGAATTGTATACGGGATTGATTAAGTCCTTGACATCGTGGTTCATCCGATGAGATCATCGTGGAACAATGTGGGAGCCAACATGGGTATCCAGATCCCGCTGTTGGTTATTGACCGGAGAACGTCTCGGTCATGTCTGCATGTCTCCCGAACCCGTAGGGTCTACACACTTAAGGTTCGATGATGCTAGGGTTATAAAGGAAGTTTGTATGTGGTTACCGAATGTTGTTCGGAGTCCCGGATGAGATCCCGGACGTCACGAGGAGTTCCGGAATGGTCCGGAGGTAAAGATTTATATATGGGAAGTCCTGTTTTGGTCACCGGAAAGTTTCGGGGTTTATCGGTAACGTACCGGGACCACCGGGAGGGTCCGGGGGTCCACCAAGTGGGGCCACCCAGAAGGTTTGCGTGGGCCAAGAGTGGTGAGGGACCAGCCCCTTAGTGGGCTGGTGCGCCTCCCACCAAGGCCCAAGGCACAGGGAGAGTGGGAGGGGGCAAACCCTAGGTCCAGATGGGCCTTAAGGCCCACCCTAGGGGCGCCTCCCCCTCTCCCCTCTCTTGGCCGCCACCCAAGACCCATTAGGGCTGCCGCCCCTCTAGGGGTGGGAACCCTAGAGGGGGCGCAGCCTCCTCCCCTTCCCTATATATATGAGGCCAAGGGCTGCCCCTATTGGTGCGCCTCCCTCTCCCATCCCCTGTTGGCCGTGATCCCCGGCTGCCGCCCCCCTAGGGTGGGAACCCTAGAGGGGGCGCAGCCCCTCCCCTTCCCCTATATATATGAGGCCTAGGGCTGCCCATAACACACGTGATTCGATCTCTCGTTGGTGCAGCCCTGCATCTCTTCTTCTCCTCTTCTGTGGTGCTTGGCGAAGCCCTGCAGGATTGCCACGCTCCTCCATCACCACCACGCCGTTGTGCTGCTGCTGGATGGAGTCTTCCTCAACCTCTCCCTCTCTCCTTGCTGGATCAAGGCGTGGGAGACGTCACCGGGCTGTACGTGTGTTGAACGCGGAGGTGCCGTGCGTTCGGCACTTGGTCATCGGTGATTTGAATCACGACGAGTACGACTCCATCAACCCCGTTCACTTGAACGCTTCCGCTTAGCGATCTACAAGGGTATGTAGATGCACTCTCCTTCCCCTCGTTGCTGGTCTCTCCATAGATAGATCTTGGTGACACGTAGGAAAATTTTGAATTTCTGCTACGTTCCCCAACAGTTGGGATTGATCTCAAGGGATCTATGCCCATTTTCCGCACTATATCCTGGTAAAGCAGGTTCAGGCTGCTGCCGCGTCCATAAGGACTCTAGTGAGATGAAATCCGTCAATAATTGGGTCTAAAACCAATGCGGCGAATCCGCCATGACGGGTGCTAGTGGGATGGTCCCTTCGATCAAAGGTGATCGGGCAGGAGGACCATGGGTTGAACTTTGGGGCGACTGGCTCTACCGCGTATACGTCCCTTAACGCACGCTTCCGCTCCCTCTTGGGGATGTGGGTTGCGTATATCATGTTCACCGTCCACACTTGTGGGGGAACCTCTTCTGTCCTGTGTTCGGCGGCCGGGGCTCCTCCTCGTCATCGCTATGCAGCCCCTGTCCTTGTTTTCGGCATTTAACTTGCTGCCTGCTTGAACACCAATCCCTGTTGGTGTGATTGGCTGGCTTTTCGGGGGTGCCATGTATCTTGGCACAAGCGGTCGAGTATTCGGTCCAAACTGGACGGCCCCTAGGATTTCCTTTTGAATGGCTTTTTCCGCTGACCGGATTTATAGCCTCTGAATCCGGCATTAACTGCCGTATCCTCAGCATTGTCACCGTTAATGCGGCGCTTCTGCTTGTTGCGACGCGACCTGCCACTATTGTCCCTGGTGTCCGAATTACCAGGGTTCTTGGTCATATTGTTGCTACGAGCAAGCCAGCTGTCTTCTCCCGCGCAAAAGCGGGTCATGAGTGTCGTGAGTGCTGCCATAGATTTTGGCTTTTCCTGTCCAAGGTGCCGGGCCAGCCACTCGTCACGGATATTGTGCTTGAAGGCTGCTAGGGCCTCAGCGTCCGGACAGTCGACTATTTGATTTTTCTTTGTTAGGAACCATGTCCAGAATTGCCTGGCCGATTCCTGGCTGCTGAATTACGTGCTTAGGTCATCGGCGTCTGGGGGTCGCACATAAGTGCCCTGGAAATTGTCGAGGAATGCGGCTTCCAGGTCCTCCCAACAACTGATTGATCCTGCTGGCAAGCTGTTAAGCCAATGCCGAGCTGGTCCTTTAAGCTTGAGTGGGAGGTATTTGATGGCGTGGAGATCATCGCCGCGGGCCATGTGGATATGAAGGAGATAATCCTCGATCCATACCGCAGGATCTGTTGTGCCATCATATGATTCGATGTTTACGGGTTTGAAACCCTCGGGGATTTGATGATCCATTACTTCGTCTGTGAAGCATAGTGGGTGTGCGGCGCCTTGTACTGGGCTATATCACAGACGTAGCTCCAATGAGCTTTGTCTACTGTGTTCGGCCTGCGGATTTGTGTCCGGCGTGACGGTTACCGTCTCGATAGTGGGGCGCCACGATCCGTAGATCGATCTTGTTTGCCTTCCTTGTCCTACCCCCAAACAAACTCTCTCCGCAGTTGAGAAAGCAATCTCCCGTCCTTGGATATGCGGGTGCGGCTTAAGAAGTGCGAGAGAAGAAGAAGGATACTAAAATTTGCGGCCAGAGGCTGCGGTCCGGCGTCATCAAGTGGGTGATGTGGTCTAGTGGCTTAACTCTAATCGGAAAAAGGTAGCAACCTGGCATATGGGTAGCTACTTGGAGGGAGACGTTCTAGTTTATGCAATGTCGACATAAAGAATCTGATGAAAAGCTCTAGTTGTTTGCTAGTTTGTTTTATTGGCTCTTGTCTGGCATAAGTCGCGGTCTGGAAAACGCTAAATCTTGCTCGCCGGGCTTACATGGACGAATTCGTCGTGTTGAGGCTTGCCTCCGTTTCGAGGGAAGGCGTATAATTCGTCTCAAATCTCTTGTATACAATCCTCATGTGTGAAATTTGCCTGGAGGGTTTTCGTTCGGCACTCGGAGTATTATTAATTCCGGCTCGGAATCAATCATATTTCTTTGGGGATTTTGAAAAACGAAAATTAGGATAGAGAGGTGCTTTTCCAGGGAAATAGAAGGTTTTATTCTTCATCGCTATCCTGCAATCGGCGCCAGCATACAAAGTCGCACTATAGGAAAAGGGCTATAGATGGAGACAATACCAGAACATTGGGGTGCGCCATTAATAGAATATAATGGCGAATCTGTTGGTGACATTAGTGTGGAAGACATATGGGCACAGGCAAACGGTGCGCCCGTAGAGTAAAAAAGGTTTTTTGTATTTTTATAATGGATTGGGCAGAGTGGCATTTAGATATTAGACAACTAATAAAGAGCACACAGCATAGAAGTGCACGCCAACTATGGAAATTACTTTTTTGCAAACTACTACATGTGCGCCATTAATATTTAAACTAGTAAATGGACATTTTTACTTTTGATATCATATTTAATTATGGGCAAATAATTGAATTCAATGAATAATAACTATTCAATACTTGATGATATTCCTTCTTCATATCTCACATATGAAAAATTTGAATATTCGAAGAGAGAACGTCGAACTCACCTCTATAGCTATCCTCGCCCGAGTACCCCCGCTCCCCCGCCGCCCCCGACCCCCCGCCGCGACCCCCCTCCCCCCGCCGCCGACCCCGCACCCTCCCCCGCTCCACCGTCACAAATGAATGCAACTAAAAATCCAAAAAAACAAATTTGTTTATATTTTCAAATAACAAATTTGATGATATTTTCAAATAATAAATTTGATGATATTTTTTTTCGATTCATAAATATTTTCAAATAACAAATTTGATGATATTTTAAAAAATTATTACTGTTTTTATAAAAATATTACTGTTTCATATTCATATGCATTTTCTAAAAAATTATTAGATGCAACAAAAAATAATAATAATAATAAATTACTTATGCAAAAAAAGTTACTTATGGCGCACCTCTGGGTGGTGCGCCATTGCTATAAAAAAGATTACTTATGGTGCACCGCTCTCGGGTGCGCCATTGCTAATTCGACTGATCCCTTCGATCCCTCCCCTACGCCAGATCCACTTCGTCCCCGCTCGCCGACATCCCGACGCAATAAGCCGCGACACCCAAAAGCTATCGTTCTACGCGAGATCGAGCTCGTCGTCGTGTTAAGCCGTGGCATGCGGTAACTAAAACACTCGGGGAAACCGAGTCTCCGCTTCGTCTTCCCTGCCTCAGGCATCCGTCTCAGTGCACTCGTTCACTCAAGCACGCGCCATCCTTGTGCACCCGGTAGCTTCCCGCTCTCCTCTGCTCTCCTCTTCCACCTGGTGCACCGTCGAGGTTTCCAATTGAAACATGTTCAACAATTGAAACAAGTTCAGAAATGTACAGTCTTAGCTAAAGTAATTCAGATGTTTGGGCTTGAACTTGGAGTAGAAAATCTACTGTAAATTCAGATGGTTACTGGATTCAGTTTGAGTTTGCTACTGTACATTGTTATTCACAGTAATCTTCAGTTTTTCCTCTTCAGTTTGCTACTGCATTCGAGCAAGATCTATAGGCTTCCTTGCAGATTAACTGAAGCAAGATCTATAGACTTTTCTTAAACTTGTAAATGCATGCCTTATTACTGTCCTAGTAGATTGCATTGACTGTTCCAACCAAGGTAGTATGGGTGACATCTGTACCTAAGTCTGCTTTGAAATATTCAGCTAACAACTAAGTTTGATAATTGGTGGTGTCTGGCTAGCTAGTACCCCAAATAACTATTCTGCTCTTAGTTCCATGTTACTGAAGTTGCGTTGTTTATTTAAATATACAACAGAAACCAGAATTTGAAATTCAAGTGCTCCTGAAGTGTTCCAGGATTCTGGTTTTTTGACTTGGGGATCTGTTGTTTCTAAATAAACCAGCAAGAAATCAAATGCCATTGTTTATTCATTAAAAAAACTAATTATTACTGAACAAGAGGAAACAAAATTTTATGTTATGTTTCATGAACTAAATAGTCCTACCTTTGAAAATATTCAGCTCAGCTTGGAGTATTACATTGTAAATCACAGTGCTATTTTGTTGTAAGGGAAAAGTATATTTAGATCGCATCAATTTGTAGTTTGTGTTTTTATTTGTTCCTGATTTGAGGTTGTGGCTTTGGCATTGTTCTGCTCCTTACATCTATCACTATCGTATATGTCAAACTTGAGATCAAGCAAATAACTATTCTGGATACTCCTGTTTACTTCATGCTGAGAACTTCAGCTTTTTCAAGTTGCTGGACTATATGTTCATTGGTACTACTTGTGATGCTGCTCCTGTACTACTTGGGAATTTTGTCAACTTGTGATGCTGCTGCTGTACCCCGAGAGGCCCTTGAGTTTGCCGGAATGTCGATTAACTTCCGTTCGGCAAATTCGGGTACTCCATATGTCCTATTTTCAGCAAAGGTCATGCTGAAATTTTCCGTGAATTTTAGCATGACTTTGCTAAAAATAGGACATATGGGGTACTTGCGACTAATGCATGGGCCGGGGTATCTTAGTACTTAGTTAAGTAGGATCAACTGCCCCGCCATTCTTGCTGCATTAAACCATAGGTGGCAATAGAGCCAAGTGATTAGGCCCAACTTAGAATTCTCCTTAGCATCGAATAAACCCTAGATGATAAACCCAACATAGGTGGCAATAGAGCCAAGTGATTAGTGCCAAGTGATTAGGCCCAACCTAGGGTGCCTCGGCATCGATAAACCCTAAATGATGAAAACTTAACTTGGCTTCTATAGGGTGCCTCGGTGTCGATGAGAACCTAAATGATGTACGCTTAGGCTTTTAGGGTGCCTCGGCGTCGACAAAACCTAAAAGATGAAAGCTTAGGCTTTTAGGGTGCCTCGACGTCGACAAACCCTAAATGATAAAACCTTGGCTTTTAGGGTGCCTCGGTGTCGATAAGAACCTAAATGATGAAAGCTTAGGCTTTTAGGGTGCCTCAGCATCGACAAACCCTAAATGATAAAAGCTTAGCTTTTAGGATGCCTCGGTGTCGACAAACCCTAAATGATGTAGTTTTGAATTATGAACGTAGGATATGTCGTCATCATCATCGGACGACGAAAGTCTCCCGGGGGAGTGCGACTGGTGCCACGACAATCGAGGTTTGTGCGACATGCCTCACCTGGACGATGATTGGCGCTTCAGCATTAAGCTCGAGGAGACCTTCGAAGTTGAAACGGTACACAAGGACGACAAGTGTTATTTTCATAATTAAGCATGACTTCAACTATTTCAACGTGTAATTTTCATCTTTTACAATTGAAGTATAGCTTATCCCATGCCATGCAAGACGCTATGTCTTGGAGAGGATGGATTTTGAAGACCCTGAAATTTTTGAAACAAAGAAAATTCACCTAAGGACTCATCACGATGTGGACTTTGAAGTAAATCTATATAATTCTGAGAGCGTAACCCATTTTGGTTGCAAAAATTGGGAAGCATTTTGCAAGATGTAGGGTTTTGATGAGGGTATGCTTATCACCATGGATCTTTGTAATCCTGACATCAACCAAGACAATATGGACATTTGGGTCCTTGTTGATACGCCTCAAGTTTCTCAAACATAGTTATTAGCTAATTTATATTGTTTATTTCAAAATAGTTGACAGCTTATTTCCACTGACAGGTTATTTTTATTCTTCAAAGAATGTGTGGGAGATGGTAGACAAAACCCACTACACCGATGCCTCCGAATTAACAACTTACAAGGAGAAAAATCATCTGGTCGGATTTTGTACTAACATTGAGAATTACAATATTCACAATCAAACTCCTCAACATTATGGTAAATACGTGCCACTAGTGCATGTGTTCAACTACGGTAACTACCATGGAGATACCCTGGTAAGATTTTTACTATTACGGCATCCGTGCATCTTTTGCATACTTCTAAAACTAGTACATCATTGCTAACTATGAAGTTATTACTATGTTTTTCAACAGATAATCCCAGAGAATTGTGTGCCTCATATGATGTATCAGAAAGGTAGTCTTAATGTTTTGAACATACAGCCAGGTCATCCTACGAATCTCAACTGTCCATACGAGATTTCTAAAAGAAGTGGAGACATGAAAATCAAAGGATGGAAAAAATGTATGGACAGTCGTAAGGAGCTTCTTGGAAGCAAAAGGAAGCGAAGCGCAAGAATTGAAGACAGGATGTTCTCCATTCTCCATAATGGAGAGTCAGGGTCTATATTGTTTTATGCTATTTTAGCTTAAATAGGGTATTTAGGTCCTGCCTAATACTGATGATCATGTGCTAAGAACAATTAAGTAGGGTTGGTTCGATGACTATCAAGATGATGATCGTATGACTTGTTATGAATAACGAGTAGAAGTTGTATGACGATGATTAGTAGGACTTGTTAGGATTAGTATTACTTCCGACAAACTCGATACTCGCGGTCTCGAGACTTGTAATGTTTTATCTTTGTTCGGTCTTTTGAATTCGGAGACTAATATGATGAATTGTATTCGGAGACTAATCTTCTATTGTATTCGATGAATCTGCTATTGCTGTGTGCTACTGTCTATATTCTGTCAAATAATATATCTTGTAACCTGTGCAAAAATCAGAAAAGTAAAAAAATTAAAACCTAATATTCATACTAATGGCGCATCACTATAGAGTGCGCCATTAGTATTCCAAGTATACTAATGGCGCATCCATCCGCAGTGCGCCATTAGTGTGCCAAAGCACATGGTTAAATATGGCCCCTGGGAGGCATACTAATGGCGCATGGTGTTATATACTAATGGCGCACTGGGTGGTGCGCCATTAGTATACCAGATACTAATGGCGCACCAGTGGTGCGCCATTACTAATAAATACTAGTGGCGTGATACTAATGGCGCACCAGTGATGCGCCATTAGTAGGCAAAACTGGTGCGCCATTAGTAGGCCTTTTCCTAGTAGTGTCGAAGTCGAGCATGTCGGTTAAATCGTCGACAGTGGCTACAAAGTGGGTGGTGGGTGGGCTTTGAATTTCTTCATCGTCCGTATCCCAACCTTGCTGACCGTAGTCCGGCCAGGGCTCTCCTGATAAAGAGAGAGACTTTAGTGTCTTCAGAATATCGCCGAAAGGCAAGTGCTGAAAGATGTCCGCGGCAGTAAACTCCATGATCAGCGCCCAATCGGATTCGATCGGCAGGGGCGCGGAGGGTTTGGAGTCCGAAGAGGAGTCCAGCTCCTTGGAGTCACGAGTCTCGTGGTGTGTGGGGCTGGTGTTCGGCTCGATCGCCGTTGGGATCGCAGCCCCCGAGGCGGCGGCCAACCACCCATCCTCGATCGGCGCAGTTGACTCCGAATTAAGGTTCGAAGCCGATGCGGGTGCGGCCTCCAGGGCACGGTTCGGCGGCAGAGCTAGATCCTGCTTGTTGTGACAATGCGGCGCGCTCGGCGGCGGCTCGAATCCGTCGAGGATCAAGTCCCCGCGGATGTTAGCCGTGTAGTTTAAACTTCCAAATCTAACCTGACGGCCAGGGGCATAGCTTTGGATCTACTCCAGATGGCCAAGTGAATTGGCCCGTAGTGCGAAGCCGCCGAAGACAAAGATCTGTCCGTGGAGGAAGGTCTCACCCTGGACTGCATCGCTATTGATGATCGTAGGAGCCATCAAGCCTAACGGCGACGACACAGAGGAACTCTCAATGAAAGCACCAATGTCGGTGTCAAAACCGGCGGATCTCGGGTAGGGGGTCCCGAACTGTGCGTCTAGGCCGGATGGTAACAGGAGGCAAGGGACACGAAGTTTTACCCAGGTTCGGGCCCTCTTGATGGAGGTAAAACCCTACGTCCTGCTTGATTAATATTGATGATATGGGTAGTACAAGAGTAGATCTACCACGATATCGGAGAGGCTAAACCCTAGAAGCTAGCCTATGGTATGATTGTTGTTCTGTATGTTGTCCTACGGACTAAAACCCTCCGGTTTATATAGACACCGGAGAGTGTTAGGGTTACACAAAGTCGGTTACAATGGTAGGAGATCTACATATCCGTATCGCCAAGCTTGCGTTCCACGCCAAGGAAAGTCCCTTCCGGACACGGGACGAAGTCTTCAATCTTGTATCTTCATAGTCCAAGAGTCTGGCTGAAGGTATAGTCCGGCCATCCGGACACCCCCTAATCCAGGACTCCCTCACTCGCTGTCGAGCAGCTGCTTGCCTGCCTAGCCAAGCCAAGCAGCTCGCTGGAGCGGTGGCTGGGCTGGGCCGGCAGGTGGGCCTGCTGGGTGGGCGCCAGGTATGCCTTTCCCTTTCTCTCTTTTCCTGTTTTGTTTTCCTTTTCTATTTTCCTGTAACTTTAGGGCTTTATTAAAAATACTTAGGCACTTACTAAAATCCTGAAAATAATTGTGGGCTCTGTTGGGATTATTCCTAACAGACCTCACTTAAATCCAGAATTATTTGGGCATTTAAAATAGTTTATAGCATTTAAATGCCCAAATTCAAATACTTATGATTTAATTCAAAGAATCCAGAATGTCCTAGAAAAGAGTGCACCATTTTTGCCAGGGGTTTTAACCCAAACCAGAAATGATGAACATTTTTTGAAGGGCATTTTGGGTTCATTGAAAATAATTTTAGTAAACCCTAGTTGTTTCCAGGGGGGTGCTAGGGGTTCTGTCATCCCCATTTCAAGTTTCTGTAAAATTAGACATGATGCAACACTCTAATGCATGAACCATCTGGGGTGTGACAACTCACCCCCACTCAAAAGAATCTCATCCCGAGATTTAGGATCCTCCGGGAAGAAGGTGGGGTACTCGAGTCGAAGACGATCCTCCCTTTACCATGTGGCTTCTTTCTCGGAATGGTGTGACCATTGAACCTTGGGAAACTTGATATTATGGCGTCGAGTGGTACGCTCGGCTTAATCAAGGATATGAACGGGATATTCCCGATATGAGTGGTTGTCTTGTAGATCAAGCGTTTCGTGGTCCACTCCACGGATAGGATCCGCGAAGCAACGCCTGAGTTGAGAAACATGGAAGACATCGTGAACTCTGGAAAGATGCGAAGGTAGTTCCAATTGGTAGGCAACTTCTCCTCGTTTGGCAAGAATGCGAAAGGGTCCAATGTAACGAGGAGCCAATTTTCCTTTGATACTGAAACGATAGGTTCCCTTTAACGGAGTAACCCAAAGGTAAGCCTTCTCGCCGACTTCATAAGTCATGAGCTTATGTTTAAGATCATATTGGCTCTTTTGACGAGATTGGGCTGTTTTCAATTTCTCACGAATAACGCGAACCTGCTCTTCTGCTTCCTGAATCATATCCGGGCCAAAGAGTTGTCTTTCCCCGGTTTCTGACCAGTTAAGAGGCGTTCGACATTTTCGTCCATAGAGAACTTCGAAAGGAGCTTTGCCCAAGCTAGCTTGATAACTATTGTTATAAGCAAACTCCGCGAATGGAAGGCATTTCTCCCAACCCATTCCGAATGAGATGACAGAAGCTCGGGGCATATCTTCCAGAATTTGATTGACTCGCTCTACTTGACCACTTGATTGAGGATGGAAGGCGGTGCTAAAAGAGAGACGAGTTCCCATAGCATTTTGGAAACTTTCCCAAAATCGAGAGGTGAAGAGACTCCCACGGTCTGAGTTAATTTCCAATGCGACACCATGAAGAGACACTATTCAAGAGATGTATAAATCAGCTAGCTGGCTAGCGATGATACTCTCACGAACAGGTAGGAAATGGGCTACTTTGGAAAGACGGTCGATCACGACGAAGAAAGCATTATTCCCTCTATTGGTCCTGGGAAACCCAGTAATGAAATCCATACTGATTTTATCCCATTTCCACTCAGGAATAGCCAAAGGTTGAAGGGTGCCAGCAGGCCGTTGATGCTCTTCTTTAACACGACGACAGACGTCGCAACTAGCAATGTATTGAGCAATTTCTCTCTTCATCCTAGTCCACCAAAACCTCTGGCGTTGGTCTTGATACATTTTAGTACTACCAGGATGAATGGTGAGAGGGGATTCATGAGCTTCCATAAGAATCAACTGGCGTAAATGTTGTTTCTTGGGAACCACCAAGCGGTTCTCGAAGAAGACAACACCTCGCTCATCCATGGAAAAACATTTAGCAACTCCGCTAGCGATGTTTTCCTTAATCCGGGATATGACCTTATCACGCTTCTGGGCAGCTATGATTTGATCCGTAAGGTTAGGCTTCGCCACCAGGGTGGATAGGAATCCTCAAGGAACAATGTGAAGATTAAGCTTACGAAATTCCTCATGGAGAAGTGGTTGACTTTGTTGTAACATCAGGTTGTTACAATAGGATTTACGACTTAGCGCGTCAGCCATGACATTGGCCTTGCCCGGGGTGTAAGTTATTCCTATGTCGTAATCTGAGATCAACTCGACCCAACGTCGTTGCCTGAGATTCAAATCCGGTTGGGTGAAGATATATTTCAAACTTTGGTGATCGGTGAAGATCTCGCAACGATTACCGAGAAGGTAATGTCGCCAAGTTTTGAGTGCATGGACTACAGCTGCAAGCTCTAGATCATGTGTGGGATAGTTTTCCTCATGAGGGTGTAATTGCCGTGAAGCATAGGCAATTACCTGACGATCTTGCATGAGTATGCAACCCAGTACTTGTCGCGAGGCGTCGCACTAGATAATAAAGTCCTTGGAGAAATCTGGTGGTACCAGTACGGGAGCAGATGTCAGGCGTCTTTTCAGTTCCTGAAAGCTGAACTCGCACTATGGGGTCCACTCGAACTTTTTATCTTTCTTGAGGAGTTCAGTTAGAGGTTTAGCAACCTTGGAGAAATTCTCGATGAAGCGGCGGCAATAGCTCGCTAAGCCAAGGAAGCTCCGAACTTGCTTGACCGTCTCAGGTGGAGTCCAATCAAGGATGGCCTGAACTCGCTCGGGATTAACAGCAATACCCTTGCCAGAGATTACATGGCCTAGATAGGTCACTTCTGGCAACCAAAATTCACACTTGGAGAATTTGGCATAAAGGCGATGCTCTCGAAGTTTCGTCAATACCAGCCTTAGATGTTCGGCATGTTCCTCTTCATTCTTGGAGTAGATGAGTATATCATCGAGGTATACTACGATGAATTTATACAAATACTCCACGAAGACCGAGTTCATTAACAGAGAGAAGGTGGCTGGGGCATTGGTTAAACCGAAGGACATAACGGTGTACCCGTATTGGCCATAACGAGTAACAAAGGCCGTTTTGGGAATGTCCCCGTTTCTGATTCTGATTTGATGGTAGCCCTACCTCAAATCCATCTTGGAAAAGACCGAGGATCCAGCGAGCTGATCATACAGATCGTTGATCCTGGGAAGCGGATACTTGTTCTTGACGGTGACCAAGTTGACAGGTCGGTAATCTACAACCATCCGATCCGTTTCATCCTTCTTCTTGACAAAGAGGACGGGGCAAGCCCAAGGAGAGGAACTAGGACGGATGAAACCCTTTTTCAAGGACTCATCGAGTTGGTTCTTAAGATCGGCTAGTTCTAAGGGTGCCATCTTATAGGGTCTTCTAGAAATTAGAACGGTTCCTGGAACAAGGTCTATCAGAAACTCGACATCCCTGTCAGGTGGAACACCTGGCAGTTCTTCTGGAAAGACATCCAGAAAGTCCCGGACTACCAGAATATCTTCAAGGTCTAGAAGGGGGTTGGCATTTAGGGAGTAAAGCTGGCGCTTGGCCACTCGAGTTAAGACATTGACTATCTTGCCCGATGGGTGAGTAAGTTGAACGGTTCTAGTGGCACAATCAATCTTAGAATAATGAGCTGACATCCAGTCCATACCCAAGATGATGTTTATGTCCGAGGACTTGAGAGCTATTAAGGATGCAAGGAAGACAAGTCTATCGACAAGAATTTTGTTCCCATGGCTTACTCTAGAAGTTTGCCATTTGGAACCCGGAGTTTGAATTACCATGGAAGTGGGCATGTCACAGAATGTCGTGTTATGCAATCGAGCATAGTTCTCGGATATGAATAAATGAGATGCTTCAATATCGAAAAGAATAGATGTCGGATGGCAATTAACAAGGAGTGTACCAAGGACGACATTAGGATCCTCATAAGCCTCCTTAGCTGAGACATAGTTGACATGGCCACATGCAGTGGTGACCGGCTTGGCGTAGAATGTCTTTCCCGCTGGCTTACCACGGCCAACGGACTTTCCAGACTGATTGGGGTTGTTGTTCTGGGGACACTCTCGACTATAGTGACCCGTCTCTCCACACTTGAAACATGTCACAACATTGGGGCATGGAGCAGCATTAGCAGCGGGGCCACCATAGGGCTTGGACAGTGCAAACTACTGGTTGGGACGAGGCGCCTCAAATGATGGCCTCGGAATGAACCTGGGTGGCAGTGCCGTGCTTGGAATCCACACCTGGCGCTTCTGAGATCCAGAGCCGGATGAAGAACCAAAATCACGAGAGTGCTTGCGTGAAGCGTCATAGTCAGACTGGCATGTCTCAGCACTGATGGCTTTATTGACCAACTTCTGAAAGGAGGTGCACTCGTGCAGACGAAGATCGCGGCGAAGCTCAGGGCTAAGTCCCTTGTGGAACCTTGCCTACTTCTTAGCGTCGGTGGATACCTCTTCAGGAGCATATCGTGCCAGATTCCCAAATTCACGACTATATGCATCCACAGTCAGTCTTCCTTGGGTGAAATTGCAGAACTCTTCCCTCTTGCGATCTATGAGACCTTTCAGGATGTGATGCTCACGGAAAGCCTCACTGAATTCAGCCCAAGTAGTGATTTGGCCGACCGGGCGCATAGCTTCAAAGTTTTCCCACCAAAGGCTAGCAGGGCCTTCGAGGTGATAGGCAGCATAGGTAACCTTATCAGCTTCGGCTACATTAGCAGAACGTAACTTGTGTGTGATGTTGCGGAGCCAGTCATCCGCGTCGAGGGGCTCAACGGAATGATTGAACTTTGGTGGGTACAACTTGATGAAGTCATTGATTGACACCAAGTCATTTCGCTGATGGCATGCAGTGTTCTTCTCAATCCGCTCCAGCAAGCGGTTAGTCTCACGCTTGTTTCTTTCCGCCTCCAGCATAACTTCGGCCAGAGAAGGCAGGTGAGGCAGATTTTCACCCCTAACTGCACTGGCTTCCCCCTGCTCCGGGGCAGCAGGATTGCTGCGGGTGTTGACCATCCTAGGAGAAAACAAGACAATGGTTTAGATAAGGATGGCACGAACTTAGCAAGGAAGTGCAGAATGTAATGGATAACATGGAATGCTAAGATGTTCATTGCATGACATGGTAATATAGAAACTGCCATATATATACCATTAGTCATACACACCGTACATAGTTTAGTACAAGCCCAGGATAGAGTACAACTATGGTGAAAGACATTACATCTCATCGGAGGCATTCCAAGCTCCTATACTTTATTTTTATACACCTCCGGAGCGTGATACACACCAAGTCATATCCCACAGGTCATGCAAGACTATGGAGAATACAACTATTACAGTACTAGTGAAACTACTACTAGCTCAGATGGCTCCGTAGTCATCCTCATAGAAGTCACCACCAAAGCCTAGAAGTGGAACATGATCATCTGGGAACAGACGGTCCTGTGGAGCCTGCGGACCATAGGGACTCGTATGTGGCCTTGGTCCCACATGTGGTGGCAGACGGGGACCACGAGGAGGGGTGATGCCTCCTACATCGCGCCACTCCATACAATTTGGCAATGCAGACCGTACAGGGTACAAATCCCTCATGTCCATGTATCCTACTTGCACCGCAGGTGCAAACCGAGTCAAAGTGGCCCAATGATCGGAATGAGTGTGGAAAAGCTCCATACGCAAGGCCTGATTTCCGCGGTCCTTATCCTCGAGCATCTCGGCAGTGGTGCGGAGTAGTGACTCCTCATGTGTAGAGTCATAGTACAAGGCCTGATAGTACCCCTGTGCTCTAGGAAGTGAGGCTGGCATGTAACGGAAGTTGCTATTCTGTAGCAAGGCAGTCCTGGCTCGAATGATAGTTGAGGGAGTCCTGGATTAGGGGGTGTCCGGATGGCCGGACTATACCTTCGGCCGGACTCCTGGACTATGAAGATACAAGATTGAAGACTTCGTCTCGTGTCCGGAAGGGACTTTCCTTGGCGTGGAAGGCAAGCTTGGTGATACGGATATACAGATCTCCTACCATTGTAACCGACTCTATGTAACCCTAACCCTCTCCGGTGTCTATATAAACCGGAGGGTTTTTGTTCGTAGGACAACATACACAACATACAATCATACCATAGGCTAGCTTCTAGGGTTTAGCCTCTCTGATCTCGTGGTAGATCTACTCTTGTACTACACATATCATCAATATTAATCAAGCAGGATGTAGGGTTTTACCTCCATCAAGAGGGCCCGAACCTAGGTAAAACATCGTGTTCCCTGCCTGCTGTTACGATTCGCCTTAGACGCACAGTTCGGGACCCCCTACCCGAGATCCGCCAGTTTTGACACCGACATTGGTGCTTTCATTGAGAGTTCCTCTGTGTCGTCGCCGTGAGGCTTGATGGCTCCTACGATCATCAATAGCGATGCAGTCCAGGGTGAGACCTTCCTCCCCGGACAGATCTTCGTCTTCGGCAGCTTCGCACTGCGGGCCAATTCAGTTGGCCATCTGGAGCAAATCGAAAGCTATGCCCCTAGCCGTCAGGTCAGATTTGGAAGTTTAAACTACACGGCTGACATCCGCGGGGACTTGATCTTCAACGGATTCGAACCACTGCCGAGCGCGCCGCACTGTCATGACGAGCATGATCTAGCTCTGCCGCCGAACAGTGCCCTGGAGGCCGCACCCGCATCGGCTTCGACCCTTAATTCGGAGCCAACTGTGCCGATCGAGGATGGGTGGTTGGACGCCACCTCGGCGGCTGCGATCCCAACGGCGATCGAGCCGAACACCAGCCCCGCACTCCGCGAGAGTCGTGACTCCAAGGAGACGGACTCCGAACCCTCCGCGCCCCTGCCGATCGAATCCGATGGGGGCCGATCATGGAGTTTACTGTCGCGGACATCTTTCAGCACTCGCCTTTCGGCGATATTCTGAAGACACTAAAGTCTCTCTCTTTATCAGGAGAGCCCCGGCCGGACTACGGTCAGCAAGGTTGGGATACGGACGATGAAGAAATTCAAAGCCCACCCACCACCCACTTTGTAGCCATTGTCGACGGTTTAACCGACATGCTCGACTTCGACTTCGAAGACATCGAAGGTATGGACGCCGATGCAGGAGACGATGAAGAACCAGCGCCTATCGGGCCCTGGAAAGCCACCTCGTCATATGACATATACATGGTGGACACCCCAAAAGAAGGAGATGGCGATGGAACAGCGGAGGATGACCCCTCCAAGAAACAGCCTAAGCGCCGGCGTCAGCGGCGCCGCTCAAAATCCCGCCAAAGCAAATATGGTGATTCCAGCACATGAGATAATAATACTCCAGAGAGTGCCGAAGAAAACCCCCTCCAGTAAGATTCAGCACAGGAGGATGGGGAAGTCAGCCCTCATGAGAGAGCGGCAGACAGAGAGGTCGAGGACGATAACTATACGCCTCCCTCCGAAGAACAGGCAAGCCTCGACGACAACGAATTCGTCGTGCCAGAGGATCCCGTCGAGCAAGAGCGTTTTCAACGCAGGCTTATGGCCATGGCAAGAAGCCTTAAGAAAGAACAGCAACAGCTTAGAGCTGATCAAGATTTGCTAGTCGACAGATGGACTGAAGTCCTTGCGGCCAAAGAGCATAAACTCGAACGCCCCGCCAAGAGCTACCCAAAGCGCAGGTTGTTACCCCGGTTAGAGGAGGAAGCACTTAAACCTACATCACTAGCACTTGATACGGCCGACCCGCCACCTTGTGGCCGTGACAGAGAGGCCTCTCGGCCCTCCACTCAAGCCGCACCCCGTACCAAGGCACGGGAAAATGCGCCAGACCTGCGAGATATGTTGGAGGACAAGGCAAGGCAAACAAGATTGATCTACGGATCGCGTGGGCACCCCACGATTCGAGATGGTAACCGTCACGCCGGACACAAATCCGGCAGGACCGAACACAATAGACAAAGCTCATTGGAGCTACGTCGTGATATAGCCCAGTACAGAGGCGCCGCACACCCACTATGCTTCACAGACGAAGTAATGGATCATCAAATCCCCGAGGGTTTCAAACCCGTAAACATCGAATCATATGATGGCACAACAGATCCTGCAGTATGGATCAAGGATTATCTCCTTCATATCCACATGGCCCGCGGCGATGATCTCCATGCCATCAAATACCTCCCACTCAAGCTTAAAGGACCAGCTCGGCACTGGCTTAATAGCTTGCCAGCAGGATCAATCGGTTGTTGGGAGGACCTGGAAGTCGCATTCCTCGACAATTTCCAGGGCACTTGTGTGCGACCACCAGACGCCGATGACCTAAGCCACGTAATTCAGTAGCCAGAGGAATCGGCAAGGCAATTCTGGACACGGTTCCTAACAAAGAAAAATCAAATAGTTGACTGTCCGGACACACAGGCCCTAGCAGCCTTCAAGCACAATATCCGTGACGAGTGGCTTGCCCGGCACCTTGGACAGGAAAAGCCGAAATCTATGGCAGCACTCACGACACTCATGACCCGCTTTTGCGCAGGAGAAGACAGCTGGCTTGCTCGTAGCAACAACATGACCAAGAACCCTGGTAATTCGGATACCAGGGACAGTAGTGGCAGGTTGCGTCGCAACAAGCAAAAGCGCCGCATTAACGGCGACAACGCTGAGGATACGGGAGTTAATGCCGGATTCAGAGGCTATAAATTCAGTCAGCGAAAAAAGCCATTCAAAAGAAATCCTAGGGGCCCGTCCAATTTGGACCGAATACTCGACCGCTTGTGCCAGATACATGGCACCCCCGAAAAGCCGGCCAATCACACCAACAGGGATTGTTGGGTGTTCAAGCAGGCAGGCAAGTTAAATGCCGAAAATACAGACAAGGGGCGGCATAGCGATGACGACGAAGAGCCCCGGCCGCCGAACAACAGTGGACAGAAGGGTTTTACCCCACAAGTGCGGACGGTGAACATGATATACGCAACCCACATCCCCAAGAGGGAGCGGAAGCGCGCGTTAAGGGACGTATACGCAGTGGAGCCAGTCGCCCCAAAGTTCAACCCATGGTCCTCCTGCCCGATCACCTTTGATCGAAGGGACCATCCCACTGGCACCCGTCATGGCGGATTCGCCTCATTGGTTCTAGACCCAATCATTGACGGATTTCATCTCACTAGAGTCCTTATGGACGGCAACAGCAGCCTGAACCTACTTTACCAGGATAGAGTGCGGAAAATGGGCATAGATCCCTTGAGGATTAAGCCCACCAAAATGACCTTTAAAGGCGTAATACCAGGTGTAGAGACCAACTGTACAGGCTTAGTCACACTTGAAGTGGTCTTCGGATGTCCGGATAATTTCCAAAGCGAGGAGTTAATCTTCGACATAGTCCCATTCCGCAATGGCTATCATGCACTGCTCGGGCGAACCGCATTCACCAAGTTCAATGCGGTACCGCACTACGCATACCTTAAGCTCAAGATGCCAGGCCCTCGAGGAGTAATTACGGTCAATGGAAACACCGAACGCTCCCTCCGAACGGAGGAGCACACGGCGGCCCTTGCAGTGGAAGTACAAAGCAGCCTCTCCAGGCAGTTCCTCAGTCCGGCCATTAAATGTCCGGACACCGTCAAGCGCGCCT
Organism: Triticum urartu; assembly: GCF_003073215.2. Taxonomy (NCBI): domain Eukaryota; kingdom Viridiplantae; phylum Streptophyta; class Magnoliopsida; order Poales; family Poaceae; genus Triticum; species Triticum urartu. The sequence goes on along the minus strand of NC_053024.1, from coordinate 662,607,857 downwards.
GGAGTATCCTACAACAAGACCGCCTGGCACGTTCCGAGCAGGCGTAGCAATGCGGCCCCAACCCCAGCCCGCGCAAACATGCGACAACAGTGCTTCACGTACATAACTACGCCCTAGAAATACCATGGGTACAGGGGGAGGGGCACCATCACGGCACGCCCGAAACGCGGCTTAAACCGCACCAGGGGCTGCCGATTTTTTAATTTTCTCTTAGTTTCAGGACTCCATTCTTCGGAAGGCCTGTTCGGCAGTTCAATTGCCGCACAAACGATGCAAGAACCAGGGAAGCAGACAAGCCATGCCAAATTACGGAACTCCCAGGTGGTCTCAATCACAAGCAGTATACCTGTTTCGCATACCATTCTGCAGCCTGCCCCTGGAACGGACATGTTAAATAGTCCAACCTTTTGCTTATCGCATTATTTGTATCGTTCTACTTTAATCGCAGCCCTTTTTAATAAACAATGCATAGCTTTTGTCTATTTTTGCATTACTCTTTTTTTACAAATATATGTTCCTTAACGACATATTGCACCTGTACACTTTGGTACGGCCAAAATACGCCAGGGGCTTTAGTACCCCTCAATATGGTGTGAGAAGTCCGAACACTTTAACAAGTGCGGCACCCCGAACTTATAGCATTATATGCATCGGCTCCGAATCATGTCTTGAGTCAATAGTTGGGTTTGCCCGGCTCCTATGTTTTGGTGCCTTATGTTCCGCTATATCGGCTAAGGTAGCACTAGGAGAACTACTGCGATTGTTCCCCAGTTGAGCTGGGTCGAGCACCTCAGTGGAGAAAGCTAAAACTGAATGTCATGATGAAGCGAGAGCTGGTCGCTGTTCGAGAGGTTTTTCGAGTGCCTAAAGACTTATGCCGCTTAGAGCGAGGAGTCGGCTCTGTCCGAACAAGGTGTGGATAGCGCCCCGAAATCGGTCTTCTAAATACCAGGGGCTTCGCCAAAATTTAGAATTATAGAATTCTATGGCTAAGTGAGAGTGTTCACGCATTATAGTCCGATTGCCTTGTTCGTTGTGCTGAGCGCCTCCCTCGAAGGACCGAAACATGGGAAAAAGAGCGCTCAGGTTTATCCCCGAACACCCCGGCACTAGCGGCACGGGGGCAAAAGCCGACGACTCGCCATCTCTCAGAATTGATAAATAGCCGCACAGAAGGTAATATTTTAAATTCCAACAGCATTGCTTAGCGCATATGAACAAGTTTTAAGCGCACAGGACAAAACGAGCGAGTTTTACTCAAAAATTACATCCCTGGAACATTCATCCGCCATAAGGCAGGCACCCTTCAGAACATCCTTATAATAATTCTCGGGCTTGCGATGCTCCTTCCCCGGCGGTGGCCCGTCCTTCACAAGCTTCTCAGCATCCAGCTGCCCGTCCTTCACAAGCTTCTTAGCACGGGCAAGGGCCCTACGGGCACCTTCAATGCAGACAGGCCGCCACCAGCCGCCGCACCAGCCCAAAATAGCTCCCAGGCAGAGCCTCTCCAGGCCACAGCCGAACTATGAGGCCCTTCATGGCCTGTTCGGCCGCCTTGTGGAGCTCGACCAGTTGCTTCAGCTGGTCACTCAGGGGCACGGGGTGTCTGGCCTCATCATATGGAGACCAGAATACCTTCTCTGTCGAGCTGCCCTCCTTGGCTCGATAGAATGCGGCGGCATCGGACACACTACGGGAAAGATCTGCGAATGCTCCTGGATGGCTCCAGATTTGGGTAAGTAACAAGTAACTCACGTTTATGTGTTTTCTTTGAATAAAGAATGCCTTACCCGCTGCTATCTTTTTCACCTCATCCAACTCCTGGAGGGTCTTCTCGGATTCGGCCTTGGCAGACTTGGCATTTTCAATAGCTACCGCGAGCTCGGACGCTCACGTCTTTGAGTCAAGCTCCAAACTCTCATGTTTTTCCATGAGAGCCTAGAGCTCTTGCCGCACCTTGCCAACCTCGGCCTCACACTTCTCCCGCTCGGTACGCTCCATGGCCGCCCTCTTCTCGGCCTCGAGCAGCGCTTGCTTAAGGGTCGCCACCTCAGACGTGGCCCCTACAATAGCCACGATAATCCTGTCATTTTTTGCAATTGCACCTTTTTTATATATATTTAAACAAGGTATTTCTTACCTTCCTTGTCCTCGAGCTGCTTCTTGGCATGCCCGAGCTCTTGCTTGGACTGCTCGAGGTTCTGCTTTGGCGTGTCCACTTCCGCAGTCAGTGCGGCAGACGCCAGCAGGGAAGCCTGCATACGCATATTGACTCCTTTTTGTTACACTCCTGTGAATGTTATTTGATCCTCTATTCGGCTTTTCTTCCTGAACGCCAAACAGAGCATCAGGGGCTACTGTCTATGCGGTAATATTATTTACACATTCTTTACTTACCTCAAAGCCTGTTAAAAGGCTAGCACAAGCTTTAGTTAGTCCGTTCTTGGCGGACTGAACCTTCTGGACCACCGCATTCATAATGGTGCGGTGCTCCTCATCGATGGAGGCACCTTTGAGTGCCTCCAACAGATTATCCGGCGCCTCCGGTTGGATGGGGGTCACCGGCATGGAGGGCCTGCTCCTCTTGGAAGGAGGTCGCCCGCCGGACTCTGGAACCTTTGAAGGTTCCGAAGCGGTGTCTGGCCTAGAGCCGGACTTGGAGCCCTGGGGGGTTTTATCCCCTTCACTCCTGGACTCCGGGAGGTCGCCTTGCGGCGCCTCCAAGACCACCTCCTCCTGGCTTGGAACCTGTTGGGACAACACTTCGGCATCGTCCGTAGGGCAGGGGGAGGAAGCCGTCAGAAGCGAATTCACATCCGATGAGTCAAGTGAACCGCTCGACGACGCGTCGAGCCGGTCTTTGGGTGGGCTGCATAATCATATTCGACATAAGGGAAAGCTGTGTGAGGGAGTCCTGGATTAGGGGGTGTTCGGGTAGCCGGACTATACCTTCAGCCGAACTGCAGGACTATGAAGATACAAGATTGAAGACTCCGTCCTGTGTCCGGATGGGACTTTCCTTGGCGTGGAAGGCAAGCTTGGCGATGCGGATATTCAAGATCCCCTACCATTGTAACCGACTTTGTGTAACCCTAACCCTCTCTGGTGTCTATATAAACCGGAGGGTTTTAGTCCGTAGGACAACTTCATCATACAGCAATCATACCATAGGCTAGCTTTTAGGGTTTAGCCTCCTTGATCTCGTGGTATATCTACTCTTGTACTACCCATATCATCAATATTAATCAAGCAGGACATAGGGTTTTACCTCCATCAAGAGGGCCCGAACCTGGGTAAAACATCCGGCCTAGACGCACAGTTCGGGACCCCCTACCCGAGATCCGCCGGTTTTGACACCGACATTGGTGCTTTCATTGAGAGTTCCTCTGTGTCGTCGCTTTCAGGCCTGATGGCTTCTTCGATCATCAACCACGATGCAGTCCAGGATGAGACTTTTCTCCCCAGACAGATCTTGGTCTTCGGCGGCTTCGCACTGCGGGCCAACTCGCTTGGTCACCTTGAGCAGATCAAAAGTTACGCCCCTGGCCATCAGGTCAGCTTTGGAAGCCTAAACTACACGGCTGACATCCGCGGGGACTTGATCTTCGACGGGTTCAAGCCACAGCCAAGCGTGCCGCACTGTCTCAATGGGCATGATATAGCTCTGCCGCCGAACAGCGCCTTGGAGGCCGCACATGCATCGGTTCCGACCATTGATTTGGAGCCCACTGCGCCAATCGAGGATCAGCGGTTGGATGCTACCTCAAGGGCTACGATCTCAGAGGCGATCGAGCCGAACTCCAGCCCCACACTCCGCATGGCCCATGACTCCAAGGAGCCGGATTCCTCTCCGAACTCCGAGCCCCCCGCGCCCCCGCCAATCTAATCCGATTGGGCGCCGATAATGGAGTTCGCCGCCGCGGACATCTTTCAGCACTCGCCCTTCGGCGACATCCTGAATTCTCTAAAGTCTCTCTCTTTGTTAGGAGAGCCCTGGCCGGACTACGGTCAGCAAGGTTGGGATACGGACGATGAAGAAATTCAAAACCCACCCACCACCCACTTCGTAGCCACTGTCGATGACTTCACTGACATGCTCGACTTCGACTCCGAAGAAATCGACGGTATGGACGACGATGCAGGAGACCACCAAGAACCAACGCCTATAGGGCATTGGACAGCCACCTCATCCCACGATGTGTACATGGTGGATACCCCTAAAGGAAGCAACAACGAGGAAAACGGGGAGGAGGATCGATCTCTCGAAAAACAATCAAAGCGTTGGCGTAAACGCCGACCTAAGCCACGCCTCGATAAAGACCCAGCCATAGAGCAGGATGAGCCGGTAGACAATGAGCATGCCTTAGAGCAACCGTCCCAACAAGACAACCCGGATAGAGAAACCGAACATTCCTCCCCCGGAGAAAATGGCATTCCGGACGACCCTACGCCGGACAAGCCAACGAAGCAGAAGAACCTCCACAAACGGCTCGTTACAACCGCACGCAGCCTGAAAAGGCAGAAGCGGAAGCTAAAGACTGCGGAAGATGCACTCAGGATCAAATGGAGTAAAGTAATCACCGCAAACAAATACAGCGGTAGTCGCCGCACTAAAAGCTATCCGAGGAGAAAACTACTGCCTGAATTCGACGAGGAGGCCTTAGAGCCCTCGCATTCAAAAAGTAAGAAAGCCACACGGTCGGACAGATGACCCCGGGGCCAGCTTAAAGTGGAAAGCAGCGCCGCACTTAAGCCGGTAGGCGACCCACTTAAGGATTCGCATCATGGCCCAGCCAGGTCCATTTACGCGCCAAGAAAGCAAGCTCTCGTAAGCAATGCAATAAAGCCATTATCAGAATACGGCACACCCAAATACAAGGGTGCCGCACACCCCCTATGTTTCACCGATGAGGTCCTGGATTATGAATTTCCAGTGGGATTCAAACCCGTAAACATAGAGGCATATGATGGAACAACAGACCCTGGAGTCTGGATCGAGGATTATATCCTCCACATACATATGGCTCGAGGAGATGACCTCCACGCCATAAAATACTTACCCCTCAAGCTTAAAGGGCCAGCCCGGCATTGGCTTAAAAGCCTTCCTGAAAACACAATCGAAAGTTGGGAAGAGCTCGAGGACGCTTTTCGAGCAAATTTTCAAGGGACCTATGTCCGCCCTCCGGATGTAGACGATTTTAGCACATAACTCAACAGCCCGGAGAGTCAGCTCGGCAATTCTGGAATAGATTTCTTACTAAAAAGAATCAGATAGTCGACTGTCCGGACGCTGAAGCCTTAGCAACTTTCAGGCATAATGTCCAAGACGAATGGCTCGCCAGACACCTCGGCCAAGAAAAGCCAAGAACAATGGCCGCACTAACAAGCATCATGACCCGCTTTTGCGCAGGAGAGGATAGCTGGTTGGCAAGATGCAGCACCAGCGACCCAAGTACATCTGAAACTAGGGATGGAAATGGAAAACCGCGACGCAATAAGGACCGTCGCCGGACTAAGGAAAAAAGTCCGAAGAGCACGGCAGTTAACGCCGGATTCAAAAGCTCATGACAAAATCAGAAAAAGCCGCCCCTCCAAGATAACAGGGATGACCTATCCAACCTAAACAAAATCCTGGATAGGATATGTCAAATACACAGTACTCCCGGAAAGCCTGCCAACCATACCCACAGAGATTGTTGGGTTTTCAAACAATCCGGCAGACTCAACGCCGAACACAAGGGGCTTGATACACCAAGAGAAGACGAAGATGAACCCCAAAAGCAGAGTACCGGGAAACAAAAGAATTTCCCACAAGAAGTAAAAACGGTAAACTTACTCCACATAACAAAACTTGCGGAGCCCATAAAGGTACGTGCCCCACAGTCTATCCCAAAGGAATCCCGCCACTGGTTGTCAAAACCAATCATCTTCGATCATCTAGATTATTCTAGAAGTATCAGGAACCCAGTGTAACACCCTCGATGCGACTATAGCTCCCACGTGTCGAGGCACGACTTAGAGACATAATCGCATTGAAGGCATATGTCGCAAGTTAGGCAATCTTCACAACATCCCATGTAATATGATAATAAAAAGGGAGATAACATAGTTGGCTTACACTCGCCACGTAAATCAAGTGCATAAATAACATTACATCATCCAAACACTCATGGCCCGACTACGGCGCCAAAATAAAAGAGAACCCAACATGCGACACGGTCCCGTTCACCCCCAACTGGGCACCACTACTGATCATCGGGAAAGGAAACATAGTAACGTTGAGAGTCTTCGTCGAACTCCCACTTGAGCTCATACGCGTCTCCTGGAGCGGAATCATCAGGCCCTGCATCTGGTGTAATAGTAATCTGTGAGCCACAGGGACTCAGCAATCTCGCACCCTCGCGATCAAGACTATTTAAGCTTATAGGTATGGCAAGGTGAATATATGGAGCTGCAGCAAGCGACTAGCAAGTATGGTGGCTCACTTATTCGCAAAAGAGAGCGAGAAGAGGAGGCAAAGCACGAGCGAGAAACTAGAGAGCAACCTGCGCAAACATTACTCCAACACCGTGTCCACTTCCCGGACTCCGCCGAGAAGAGGCCATCACGGTAACACACTCGGTTGATTCATTTTAATTTAATTAAGGTTCAAGTTATCTACAACCGGACATTAACAAATTCCCATCTGCCCATAACCGCGGGCACGGCTTTCGAAAGTTCAATCCCTGCAGGGGAGTCCCAACTTAGCCCATGACAAGCTCTCACGGTCAATGAAGGAATAGACCTCCTCCCAAGACGTTCCGATCAGACTCGGTATCTCAGTAACTCAAGACACTTCGATAGGTTAAAACAATACCAGCAACACCGCCCGAATGTGCCGACAAATCCCGATAGGAGCTGCACATATCTCTTTCTCAGGGCACACTCAGATTGTCCTAGGTACGGGTAGGCCAGCCCAGAGTTGCCCCTGGTGGCCACCGGTAGCTGACAGGTGGACCAACACTCAGAGGAGCACTAGCCCGGGGGGGTTAAAATAAAGATGACCCTTGAGTCTGCAGAACCCAAGGGAAAGAAAAGGCTAGGTGGAAAATGGTAAAACCAAGGTTGGGCATTGCTGGAACTATCAAGGGGTTCCCATTATAACCCAACCGCGTAAGGAACGCAAAATCCGGGAACATAACACCGATATGACGGAAACTAGGACGGCAAGAGTGGAACAAAACACTAGGCGAGAGGCCGAGCCTTCCACCCTTTACCAAGTATATAGATGCATTAAGATAACAAGGCAATATAATGATATCCCAACAAGTAAATAAATGTTCCAACAACGAACGGCCTCCAAACTTCACCTGCAACTAGCAACGCTATAAGAGGGGTTGAGCAAAGCGATAACATAGCCAATCAACGGTTTGCTAGGACAATGGTGGGTTAGAGGTTTGACATGGAAATTTGGGAGGCTTGCAAGCAAGTAGTAGGCATCGTAGCAATGGCATAGCAAAAGAGCGAGCAAACTAGCATAGCAAAGATAGTAGTGATTTCGAGGGTATGATCATCTTACCTGCACAGTTGTCAGAGTTGACTGGATCCTTGAAAGCAAACTCAACGGGCTCCTCGTTAGCGAACTCGTCTCCCGCCTCTACCCAAACAATACAAACAAGCAACAAGGATACAATCAACCACGTGCAAACTCAAACAACACAATGCAAAGATGATATGCTATGCGGGATACGATGCGGGATGCAAAATGCAAGATATGACAGGAAATGCATGAACCTGGCCTCAACTTGGAAAACCAAGTGTGCCACTGGAAAGATGAGATTAAATCGCTTGAAAACTATATAAAGAACGCCGGAATCGGAGTTACAGTTTGGAAATGGCAAGCGATTCAAATATGACACCGGTCTGCGATTTACAGCAAGTAGGCCTCTAAATGCAATGAAATGAGCATGCTACAGCACCCAAACATGACAACAAAATACATGGCATGGATGCACACAAGATGCTTAACAAAGTCTAGCACTGACCTACGGTCAAATCATCCATTAACAGGTTCAAACAAGCATGGCAAAAATGCAAATGGCAAACAGATCTTAGACTTAGTGAAATTAACACGTGTCTGGAATTTCAGATCAGGTAGCACTCTTCGGAGCCACAAAACTACATTCTACATGATCTGAACATGTCAAAGTAAAGCATGGCATGGAGCTACTCAAAGAGCTTAACAAAAGTCCCTTAGTGACCTTGAGCCAAAAAGGACCATAAAATACAACTGCAAGCATGTGAACATAGCAAAAACATAATCAGTTTCAGACTTAGTGAAAAACTGACACATGCTGAAATATAACTCAAGTAGGCATGTTTACGAGCTCGATGCACTCACTACGGTGCAAGTAACGGCAAGGCAAGCATACACCCATCAAGAAGGCACAAAATTCAAGCTAGACATGGCAAGAACAATAGCATAGCATGCACGTACCAACTACAACATCACCGGCAAAATTGCAAACAAGTTGACAATCTGCCCAGATTCACAAAGTAGCAAAAGTAGAGCTCGATTGACTCAAGCTAGGGTGCTCCATAATTGTAAACAAAGACATGGATGGATAGAGCACTACAATATTAACAAAACTCTCTTACTGATCATCCTCAAAAGAGGCACGGATCACTAGGAAACAACATGAACATATGGCATCATGAGATAAACTGCCCCAGGACTTAGTGAAATCACTAAGTCCCTGAAAACAGACTTAGCAAGTGCACCACTTTGCAAGCTTGCACAAGTCACCACACACATCCTAAAAATACATGGGTTGCACCTCTGGAAATATGACAAAACCCTTAACAAAACACATGTAGAACTCACGGGCATATCATGCACACAATAATCATGGCAAAAATGACAAAAGTGCTAAACGGAGTAGCAGATCTGACAATTAACTCAAGTAGCCCTCTTCTAACAGCATTTCGGGCATCAAGATGAACTCAAATGAAAATGATGCAATAGAATGAAATGATGTACTCTCTGAGGTGAACATTTTGATATGCTATATGCATGAATCGGAGCTACGGATGCAAAGTTACAGAGCCGCGAACATGTGCACATGGACTGAAATTTCCGGGACTTGGAAGAAAAAAATCACCCCGAGATCTAGGGTTTACTGTTCATGCACGCGAACCGAGGTCGGATCCGGCGAGGACGGCGGCTGCTCCGGCGAGGAAGACGAAGACGGCGGCGGCCGGGCCTTGGCATGGAGGAGGCGGCCGGGGTGGTCGCCGGCGCGCTCCGGGCGCGGCGGGGCGGCGCGGCCGGGAGGCCGGCGAGCTCAGCCGGCGAGGGCGAGCTGCGGCAGCGCGGCGGAGGGCGGCGCCGGGCTGGAGGAGGGAGACGACCCGGGCGGCGGCGGGAGCGGTTGGGCCGCGGGGGCCCGGCTCGGGCCTGAGCGGGCCGGCGCGGTGAACGGCGGTGGGAGGCCACATGGCGGCTGCGGAGTGGCTGCGGGCAGCGGAGCGGACCCGTCCGGCCGGATTCGGACGTGTCCGGCCGGTGCGGGGGCGATTTCTAGGGTTTCGGAGGAAGGAGGAGATCCGAAAAACGGGGGGTCTTTAAATAGGCATGGAGGGAGCTAGGAGAGTCCAAATGAGGTGCGGTTTTCGGCCACGCGATCGTGATCGAACACTCTAGATGATGGAGAGGGCTTAGGTGGGTTTTGGGCCAAATTGGAGGGGTGTTGGGCTGCAACACACACGAGGCCTTTTCGGTCCCTCGGTTAACCGTTGGAGTATCAAACGAAGTCCAACTGATACGAAACTTGACAGGCGGTCTACCGGTAGTAAACCAAGGCCGCTTGGCAAGTCTCGGTCCAATCCAGAAATGTTTAAACCCCACACACGAAAGAAGGCTAGAAATGGCCACCGGAGGAGAACGAAGCGCCGGAATGCAAAACGGACAACAGGGAAAATGCTCGAATGCATGAGACGAACACGTATGCAAATGCAATGCACATGATGACATGATATGAGATGCATGACAATGACAACAACACACGGAGACAAAACCCAAACCCGAGGAAATAAATATAACTTAACACCGGAAACGGCAAGAGTTGGAGTACAAATAGGGAAAGTTACATCCGGGGTGTTACAACACTCCACCACTACGAAAGGATCTCGTCCCGAGATCTAGGACTGAAAGAACGCCGGGTACTCAGAACGGAGGTGATCCTCGCATTCCCAGGTAGCTTCACGGTCGGAATGGTGTGACCACTTGACTTTGAGAAATTTGATTGACTTGTTGCGAGTCTTGCGTTCAGTCTCTTCAAGAATAGCAACTGGGTGCTCACGATAAGAGAGATCTTCTTGGAGCTCAATGTCCTCGAAGTTGACGGTGCGGTCAGGAGTCTTGAAGCACTTTCGAAGCTGAGAGACATGGAACACGTCATGAACATTTGCAAAGTTTGAAGGAAGCTCGAGTTGATAGGCGAGGTCGCCTCTCTTGCTGACAATCTTGAAAGGTCCCCGTATCTAGGGGCAAGCTTCCCTTTGATACCGAAGCGATGAGTATCTTTCATAGGAGAGACACGGAGGTAAACATGATCTCCGATCTCAAAAGCCAAATCATGGTGCTTACTATCATAGTAGCTCTTCTGGCGGGATTGGGCTGCTTTGAGGTTATCACGAATGACTTTGCACATTTCCTCTGCCTCTGTGATTAAGTCATTACCCAAAAGCTGACGTTCACCGGTTTCGGACCAGTTGAGAGGGGTACGGCACTTCCTGCCATACAGAATTTCAAAAGGGGCCTTGCCCGAACTTGCTTGAAAACTGTTGTTGTAGGAGAATTCAGCATAAGGAAGACAATCCTCCCACTTCATGCCGAAGGAGATCACACACGCCCTGAGCATATCTTCAAGAATCTGGTTGACACGCTCGACTTGACCGCTAGTTTGAGGATGGAAAGCTGTGCTGAAGCGGATGTTTGTGCCCATGGCCTTCTGAAAAGAATCCCAAAACTTCGAGGTAAAGATGCTGCCACGGTCTGAAGAGATCACTTGAGGAATACCGTGCAGAGAGACAATACGAGAGGTATAGAGTTCCGCCAATTGGGCTGCAGTGATCGACTCTTTGATAGGCAGAAAGTGAGCCACTTTGGTGAGTTTGTCGATGACAACGAATATAGCATCATTTCCACGCTTGGACTTTGGAAACCCAGTTACGAAGTCCATTTCAATGTGGTCAAACTTCCATTCTGGAATGGCAAGAGGTCGGAGGAGACCTGCTGGCCTTTGGTGTTCTGCCTTCACACTTTTGCAGACATCACATTCATTCACGAATTAAGCGATCTCGCGCTTCATTCGAGTCCACCAATAAGCCTGCTTAAGGTCCTGATACATCTTCGTGCTCCCAGGGTCGATGGAGAGGAGAGAATTGTGAGCCTCGTTCATGATCACTTTACGAAGTTCACCTTTGGGCACAACAATACGATCCTCGAAGAAAAGAGTGTCGTTGTCATCAAGGCGGTAGCACTTGTACTTGGACTAACTCTTGGCAATCCCAATCTTCACCTTTTTCACCATAGCATCAAGAAGCTGAGCTTGGCGAATCTGGTCTTCCAAGGTAGGAGAGACTTGAAGGTTGGCGAGGAAACCTTGAGGAACAACTTGCAGATTAAGTTTGCGGAAAGCTTCACAAAGCTCAGGTTGATAAGGTTTAAGAATCAGACTGTTGCAGTAAGCTTTCCTGCTCAATGCGTCAGCAATCACATTAGCCTTGCCTGGAGTATACTCGATATTCGGATTATACTCTTGAATCATTTCGACCCATCAAGTTTGCCTGAGGTTGAGATTAGGCTGAGTGAAGATGTACTTGAGACTCTTGTGATCAGTGAAAATATCCACTTTTCTTCCCAATAGAAGATGTCTCCAAGTCAAAAGAGCATGCACAACTGCCGCCAACTCGAGATCATGAGTGGGGTAGTTCTTCTCATTAGACTTCAACTGGCGAGATGTATAAGCAACAACTTTCTTCTCTTGCATCAATACTGCGCCAAGACCTTGGAGAGAGGCATCACAAAAGACCTCGTACGGCTTGGATTCATCAGGCGGAGTCAGAACTGGAGCAGTGATCAATTTCTCTTTCAAAGTGTTGAAAGCAATATCACACTCCAGAGACCAAACGTACTTGACGTGCTTCTGAAGAAGATTAGAGAGAGGCTTCGTGATCTTGGAAAAGTTTTCAACGAATCTTCGGCAATAGCATGCGAGACCGAGGAAGCTACGGAGTTGCTTCACGTTCTGAGGAGGTTCCCAATTCACAATTGCACACACCTTCTCAGGATTCACGGTAATGCCCTTGGCAGAGATGATATGACCAAGATAAAGAACCTCATCGAGCCAAAATTCACACTTGGAGAACTTGGCGTAGAACTGATGTTCCCTGAGCTTATCGAGTACCAAACACAAGTGCTTGGCATGATCTTCCTTGTTCTTCGAGAAAACCAGAATGTCGTCGAGATAGACCAAAACAAAGTCATTGGTGTAGGCATTGAAGATGAAGTTCATCATGCGAGAGAACGTCGGAGGAGCGTTGGCGAGGCCAAAAGACATGACAGTGTATTCATATGAACCAAAGCTTGTTCTGAATGCTATCTTGGGAATATATTCTTCACGAATGCGAATCTGGTGATAACCCATACGGAGATCAAGCTTGGAAAATAGTTGAGCACCTTTGAGTTGTTCGAACAGCTCATTGATGTTGGGAAGTGGGTATTTGTTCTTGATGGTCTTCTTGTTCACTGGACGGTAATCAACACAAAGTCGGTCCATTCCATCCTTCTTCTTCATAAAAAGAACACCACAACCCCACGGAGAAGAACTAGGCCGGATGAGACCCATTTTCTCTTGAATATCGAGTTGCTTCTTCAGCTCCTTCAACTCTTCAGGTCCGAGCTTGTAAGGATGCTTGCACACAGGTTCCGTGCCAGGCTCAAGATCAATAACGAATTCAACTGGCCAGTGCGGAGGCATTCCTGGAAGCTCTTCTGGAAAGACGTCTTGATATTCGCAAACGACTAGAATTTGAGAGATGGCATCCAATTCACCCTTCTCATTGAGAGAAAACAGACGGATAGTATCATCACGAGCGGCAAAGACAATTACATCCTCAGACGAATGAGTCAATTGAATCTGCCTGGCTGCACAATCAAGCTGAGCCTTGTGCTTAGAAAGCCAATCCATCCCGAGAATAAGATCAATATCCGAGTCACCGAGAACCGTAGGAGAAGCCAAGAACTTGTAGTCACCCAAAGTGATAGAAACATCCGGAACGATGGAGTTAGCCTGCATGCGCTTACCGGGAGAGACAACTGCTAAAGGACTAGGCAAAACTTGCGAAACCAATTCATGCCTATTTGTAAACGGTCTCGAGATGAAGCAATGTGATGCACCAGTGTCAAAAAGAACTTTAGCAGGAATATCATTAACAGGAAGGTTACCCATGATCACATCTGACGAGTCCTCTGCCTGAGCTGCATTCATCAAATTGACCTTGGCATGCTTGGGGTTATGCTTGACCACAGCTGTACTTGCCGATCTGACAGGAGGAGGAGGAGGAGGAAGACACCTCTGGTTGAAACACTTGTTGGCATAGTGACCCTTCTGTTGGCACTTGTTGCACGTGACCTCAGAAAGCGGACGGTGATACGGAGCACTCGATCTTGGAGCTTGAGACAAAGTCTTGTTCTGAAAGCCAGGGTTGGGTGGGTGGGAAGAACCACTGCCACCTTTGCTCTTCTGCTGATACGGCTGACGGAACGGAGGAGGAGGAAGCCAATACTTCTGCTACTTGGCCACTTGAGTAGAGGAAGAAGGAGTAACATCTCTGGCTCGCTTCTTGGAAGCATCACACCTCAACTGAGCAGCCTCTTGCTTCAGTGCCATGTTGTAGAACTCATCGTACCTCAAGGGCTCAAAGAGAACAAGAGCTAGCTGAATATCTTCTCTGAGACCACCCCTGAACTGGTATATCATGCTCTTCTCATCAGGGACGTCCTGCTTGGCAAAGCGGGCGAGCTTCTGAAACAACTTGTTGTAGTCATAGACAGACAAAGAGCCTTGCTTCAGGTTGCGGAATTCCTCACGCTTGCTTTCAACCACGCTCTGGGGAATATGATGAGCTCGGAAATCTCAATGGAAATCATCCCAAGTGATAACACGTCCACCCCTGGAGTCCTTCTACTGCTGGAACCATTCTGCAGCTTGATCTTTGAGTTGGAAGGAAGCGAACTTGACAAAGTCCTCAGGCCTGACGTTACTGCACTCGAAATGCTTGCACAAATCCACAAGCCAATCGTCAGCATCGGTTGCCTCAACACAATTGCTGAAAGTCTTTGGCCCGTTAGCAAGGAACTGGTTGAGTGTAGCAAAGTGACTCTGATTGCTGCCTTCATTCCCTTGGTTGCCTTGATTGCGCTCTTGGAGAATTTGCATGATCAACTGTGTGTTTGCATTGGTTGCGGCCATCACAGCTTGCCATGCCTCTGGAGGAGGTGGAGGTGGTGGCGGATCAGGATTCCGAGTCGTGCGCGTTGGAGGAGCCATCCTGAAGAGGTTGACCACCATTAGCACAATGATAGACAATATTGAAGCTGAATCCAACGGAATGAAAATTGCAACATATAGTCTTCACATCCGAACAAAATGAATGAATGCATTCCTCTTGAAATGGTCACATATCCATAAATTGAGAAGCCACGTAGAATTAAGGTAGAGAAATAAATCAACAAGGTACGGATCAAGAACGAATAATCGGTAAGAAATCCCAATCTCAAACCAATATCCGTGGAAGAAGAGCTAGAGCTACAAGAATTCCCACCTATGAAACTCCCGAACCTTTCCGGTTATGCAATCAGGTGTTGGGGATACAGGGGAAGCATAATATCTCACCCAAACTAGCAAATCCTACATCCAGCTGTATCCATCCTTCAACACATAACCAAGAAAAACTTCAGAAGCCATCTACCTCAACCTTTGAAAAGCATCCGTTATACCAGTTATGGCGATACTCCCGAACTCCCGCCCCAGTACTGGGTGGCGTCGAGGTTATCTCACCAACGAACTGCATAAAAGAGATTTTCGATGTCGGCGTACTAGACTCAGGTATTCCAGAACTGCAACAATAAAATTATGATGACAACACCTCAGAGCTCAACTCCCTGGGACACTTCCACTAAACCCCTGACAGGAGGCACCAAGTCAATGTTCTCATCATAAAACCATCGGAATGATTCCAAGATACCCGCGTGATCCTAAAAAAAATTTAGTGAAATTTGAGAAGAGAATAGTCAAAACTCTACGTCAGGATGCCTTACCAGAGCGATGAGGAGACTGGGAAGTAAAAAAGAATTCCTAATCTCTCTGATATATAATTCCTAAAATGACTCAAAACATTTTTCTAGACTCAACTCGTCCGCTAATAACGATCAAGCAATGGGGCTCCTAAGGTCGGGGAAGGCTCTGATTACCAACTTGTAACACCCTCGATGCGACTATAGCTCCCACGTGTCGAGGCACGACTTAGAGACATAATCGCATTGAAGGCATATGTCGCAAGTTAGGCAATCTTCACAACAACCCATGTAATATGATAATAAAAAGGGAGATAACATAGTTGGCTTACACTCGCCACGTCAATCAAGTGCATAAATAACATTACATCATCCAAACACTCATGGCCCGACTACGGCGCCAAAATAAAAGAGAACCCAACATGCGACACGGTCCCGTTCACCCCCAACTGGGCACCACTACTGATCATCGGGAAAGGAAACATAGTAACGTTGAGAGTCTTCGTCGAACTCCCACTTGAGCTCATACGCGTCTCCTGGAGCGGAATCATCAGGCCCTGCATCTGGTGTAATAGTAATCTGTGAGCCACAGGGACTCAGCAATCTCGCACCCTCGCGATCAAGACTATTTAAGCTTATAGGTATGGCAAGGTAAATATATGGAGCTGCAGCAAGCGACTAGCAAGTACGGTGGCTCACTTATTCGCAAAAGAGAGCGAGAAGAGGAGGCAAAGCACGAGCGAGAAACTAGAGAGCAACCTGCGCAAACATTACTCCAACACCGTGTCCCCTTCCCGGACTCCGCCGAGAAGAGGCCATCACGGTAACACACTCGGTTGATTCATTTTAATTTAATTAAGGTTCAAGTTATCTACAACCAGACATTAACAAATTCCCATCTTCCCATAACCGCGGGCACGGCTTTCGAAAGTTCAATCCCTGCAGAGGAGTCCCAACTTAGCCCATGACAAGCTCTCACGGTCAACGAAGGAATAGACCTCCTCCCAAGATGTTCCGATCAGACTCGGTATCTCGGTAACTCAAGACACTTCGACAGGTTAAAACAAGACCAGCAACACCGCCCGAATGTGCCGACAAATCCCGATAGGAGCTGCACATATCTCTTTCTCAGGGCACACTCAGATTGTCCTAGGTATGGGTAGGCCAGCCCAGAGTTTCCCCTGGTGGCCACCGGTAGCTGACAGGTGGACCAACACTCAGAGGAGCACTGGCCCGGGGGGGTTCAAATAAAGATGACCCTTGAGTCTGCAGAACCCAAGGGAAAGAAAAGGCTAGGTGGAAAATGGTAAAACCAAGGTTGGGCATTGCTGGAAAAGCTTTAATCAAGGCGAACTATCAAGGGGTTCCCATTATAACCCAACCGCGGTTGGGCATTGCTGGAAAATGGAAAAGCTTGCACAAGTCACCACACACATCCTAAAAATACATGGGTTGCACCTCTGGAAAGATGACAAAATCCTTAATAAAACACATGTAGAACTCACAGGCATATCATGCACACAATAATCATGGCAAAAATGACAAAAGTGCTAAACGGAGTAGCAGATCTGACAATTAACTCAAGTAGCCCTCTTCTAACAGCATTTCGGGCATCAAGATGAACTCAAATGAAAATGATACAATGGAATGAAATGATGTACTCTCTGAGGTGAACATTTTGATATGCTATATGCATGAATCGGAGCTATGGATGCAAAGTTACAGATCCGCGAACATGTGCACATGGACTGAAATTTCTGGGACTTGGAAGAAAAAAATGACCCCGAGATCTAGGGTTTACTGTTCACGCACGCGAACCGAGGTCGGATCCGGCGAGGACGGCGGCTGCTCCGGCGAGGAAGACGAAGACGGCGGCGGCCGGGCCTTGGCATGGAGGAGGAGGCCGGGGTGGTCGGCGCCATCCGAGCGCAGCGGGGGGCGGCGCGCTGAGAGGCAGCGGTCGGGCGATTCGCGCGAGCTCGGCCGAGGGCGGCGCCGGGCTGGAGGAGGGAGACGACCCGGGCGGCGGCGGGAGCGGCTGGGCCGTGGGGGCCCGGCTCGGGCCTGAGCGGGCCGGTGCGGTGAACGGCGGTGGGAGGCCACATGGCGGCTGCGGAGTGGCTGCGGGCGGCGGAGCGGACCCGTCCGGCCGGATTCGGACGTGTCCGGCTGGTGCGGGGGCGATTTCTAGGGTTTCGGAGGAAGGAGGAGATCCGGAAAACGGGGGGTCTTTAAATAGGCATAGAGGGAGCTAGGAGAGTCCAAATGAGGTGCGGTTTTCGGCCACACGATCGTGATCAAACCCTCTAGATGATGGAGAGGGCTTAGGTGGGTTTTGGTCCAAATTGGAGGGGTGTTGGGCTGCAACACACACGAGGCCTTTTCGGTCCCTCGGTTAACCGTTGGAGTATCAAACGAAGTCGAACTGATACGAAACTTGACAGGCGGTCTACCGGTAGTAAACCAAGGCCGCTTGGCAAGTCTCGGTCCAATCCGGAAATGTTTAAACCCCACACACGAAAGAAGGCTAGAAATGGCCACCGGAGGAGAACAAAGCGCCGGAATGCAAAACGGACAACGGGGAAAATGCTCGAATGCATGAGACGAACACGTATGCAAATGCACTGCACATGATGACATGATATGAGATGCATGACAACGACAACAACACACGGAGACAAAACCTAGACCCGAGGAAATAAATATAACTTAACGCCGGAAACGGCAAGAGTTGGAGTACAAATAGGGAAAGTTACATCCGGGGTGTTACACCGAGGCTGGACTACCATGGTACTCGATCCAATAATTGGCGGACTCCAGTTTTCAAATGTCCTTATGGACGGTGGCAGCGGACTCAACCTGATATATCAGGACTCAATCCGCCACATGGGGATCGACCCAAAAAGAATTCGCCACAGCAAAACCTCCTTTCAAGGAGTAACGCCAGGTCCGGACACCCATTGCATGGGTTTTCTCCTGCTCAAGGTTATTTTCGGCTCCGCCGGTAACTTCCGTCGCGAATAGCTGACTTTCCACATCGTCCCATTCTCAAGTCGCTATCAAGCACTGCTAGGACGCGAAGCTTTCACCCGCTTTAACACAATACCGCATTATGCATCTCTTACGCTTAAGATGCCCGGTCCACGCGGCATCATCTCCTTAACGGGGAAGCAGTAAGGGCGCCTCACCCAAGCGGAGGATTGTGCGGCCGCTTTAACGGCCCCACAATACAATGGCTTCACCAACCAAAACATCGGAACAGGCCATTAAGACCTCGGACACGGATAGACGAGTCCGGCACAAAAGTATCATTGATAAAGGCTTAGTGGCCATATACCCCTGCACTAGGGGCTTCACACGTATAAAATAAGAGACAATAAAGCTCAATTTTCCATATTTTACTTTACATTGTGTTTATTTCATATAACTTCTGTTCGGCACGCCCCTTTTTCAACTTAGTTACTCTCTTTTTTACAGATGAACGTCGTGCTGCGCCCGTCCAGGATACGGCACAACGGAGACACAGGCGCAGACGTGCAGTAGGGACCCATTTCAAGGATTCTTTTCAGATTAAGACCCTGCGTAAACCTTTTTTACTGTCTCTTGTTGATACACATCCCCTGGTTCTATGACCAAGGAGGAGGCTGGCATCTTGGCATGTGGCCACGTCAGAATTCTTGCGCGTACCTGGACACTAGGGGCTTATACCTTAGAGCATCACTTAGCCCGCTCTCATAAAGACCGAATACCTTAGGGAGTGTTCGGCGTCACGAGTTTGGCCTTATATGCATCAGCTCCGAGTCATGATTTTGGTCAAATGTTGGGTTGCCCGGCTCCTGTGTTCGGCCGCCTTACGTTCCGCTCTATCGGCTAAGGCAGCACCAGGAGAACTACTGCGATTGTGCCCTGGTTCGGCCAGGCGAGCACCTTAGTAGAGAAAGCCGAAAACCGACTGCCATGATATGGCGTGAGACTGGTCAACCACACGATGACTCTCCGAAATCTATAGGATTCCCCCGCATTAACGAAGGGCCGTTTCCCGGCCAGGCACATACGCGCCCCAAATTCGGGCGAGCGTAGTCGCCACCAGGGGCTACCTAAATAGTCCCATTGTCAAGCTCCTATGGCTAAGTGAAAGTGTTAAAGCATTATAGTCTGGTTGCCTAGCTCGTTGCGCTATCACCTCCTTTGTAGGACCAAGGCGTTGGATTACGTGTGAAAATGCGCCTTCTGCGAGCACCCCCGCACTATGTGCGTGGGGGCTGAAGCCAACGACTGCCATCTTTCAGATTTTGTATGTATATCTTAAAACGGCCGCACAGGAGGTGTTCCACATACTTGCAGGCACAAGTATAAAAGGCTACTACAATTCATCAAAATATTACTTCATAATTACATATGCTATCAGAACATAGCATCCTTCGAGCACTGCATCTCTATTACACGAGCACCTTCAAGGACTTCCTGAAAATAGTGCTCGGAGGGTAATCGGCTTTGGTCCGAATCTCGGGATGCAACAACGGTGGTATCCATCTCTGCCCAGTATGTCTTGACACGGGCAAGAGCCATCCGTGCGCCCTCTATGCATGCTGACCTCTTCATCGCATCGATACGTGGCACCGCGCCAAGGAATTGCTACACCAAGCCGAAATAACTCTTCGGCTCCGATCTCCCCAGCCACAGACGACCCATGACGTACTTCATGGCGAGTCCAGACAATATATTCGGTTCGGCCCATTGAGCCAGACGATCGTCCACTGCCAGTGGACACTCTGGATTGTGGAACTGCGACCAGAAAAGCCTTTCCACCTCGCGATCTTCTTGATCTCGAAAGTGTTTGGTCGCATCAGCAGCACTCGCTGCCAAATCCAGATAGGTGTCCTTCGCACTCCACATTCGGTCCAACAGAGCAAAATTCGGATCGCCAAACTTCCTCCGCAGCATAAAGGGCTTTCTAGCCGCAATCTGTCCGGCCTGACGCAGCTCCTCCTTCGCAACTCTCATCGCAGAGCGAGTGTCCTTGGCATCAACAACGGCCTTCTCTAAGTGCGTTTGTCTCGCCCGGTCTTCTTTCTCAAGAGACTTGCAACGGTCAGCAGCGCTTTTTAACTTCACGGCCATCTCCTTCTTGCTTCGGCAGTGAGCAGCCTGTTCGGCTCTCAGCTCTTCAAGTGCCTTCTCGGCAGCCGCATCACTTGTCCTGGCTTGTTCCTTAGCTCAGGCAAGTTCCGCCCGGAGACTCTCCACGGCGGCCGCACCATCTGCGTCAAGCACACACATTGTAAGATACTGGCATAAAAGCTCCTCTTACCAGATGCCGCCCGAGGAATTGCATACCTTGAGCATCATCAAGTCGCTCATTGATGAGCGCGATGTCGGCATCTGCCACGTCAAGTTGCCGCTTTAGTTCGGCAAAATCATCAGCTCGGCTCGATTCCGAACACTTCGCCACCTATATACAAAGGCGAAAATTAGACCTGTGATTACGATCCTCTGCGCGCCGTCAATTTTGACAACGCACAGAGTCTCAGGGGCTACCATCTACACCGGGCGCATCTTGTTTATGCGCAAATGACAAAGAAGTACATTATCAAACGTACCTCAAAACCCGTCAGCAAACTTCTGACGGCCTTGTGCAATCCGCTTTCCATGGACGAAATCCTTCCAATCACCGTACCCATCAATGCACGGTGCTCCTCTGAGATAGAATCTCGCCCCAGCAGAATCATCAGCTCCTCCGACTGCGCACCAAACGATGCCGAACTCGTCCTACGACCTCCATCGAAGGCAGGATGCGGAGAACCTTGGGGGCCATATGGCTACCTTTCACCCCTGTCGGATTCGAAGAAACCCTCCGCGATGACACCTCAGGGTCACCTGCCTCGCTAGGCGGTATGGCAGGGGGAGGCGTTCCACTCTCCATCATCTCCGGAAGAAGATCCCCCGAAGAAGAGCTCTGCTGAGAAGGGCTCAGATAAAAAGTAAGGATTTCTCTCATCCCTCTAAAGGAAAATCTTTCTCTACTTACGGCTCGCTGGAGGGCTGATCCCTTTGGAGGCGTAGTTCGGCCGAGGATCTCCCCAGCACCGGACCCTCTGACGAGGACTTCTTCCCCTGCTTTGAGGCCATGGTCTCCGGGTTGTCAGAGGCGGCCCTCTTCTTCCCCCTAGGAGAGGAATTGTCGGTTCCTCCCTTCGGAGCAGCCTCCTTCGAGGAGGCCATAGTTTCCTTGTCCTCCCCATCACTTCCCTCCAAAGGCACGATCTTCAACATCCTGACTAGCACGGGATCCGGCCTGGTCTCAGGAAGGGGAGCCGGACACCTGATCAGCTTCGCCTTCGCTACCCACTCCTGTTTAAAATGACAGCTCTTTTAGGGGCGAGTCTATGACAATTTTACGGATAGCGAGTCCGGGCACAAGGTTACTTACTTGAGTATCCGGGCGATTGCAGCTTAAACCTGCGTCCTCGGTCAAATCCGGACACATTGCTTGTGATCCGAAGAACATTTTATACATCTCCACGGGCGTTGCGCCCATAAAATGCTGGAGAGCTCGTGGTCCCTCCGGATTAAACTCCCACAGACGAAGGGAGCGACGTTTGCCGGGCAATGTTCGGCGAATCAGCATGACCTGCGTCACCTTGACCAGGTTGAGGTCTCCTTCTAAGAGATCCCTAATGCGGCCCTGCAACAGGGGCACGTCTTTGGATAACCCCCAATCTAATCCTTTGTTGACCCATGATGCTAGCCGTGGTGGGGGACCCGAGCGAAAGGCAGGAGGCGCCACCCACTTGGCGCTCCTGGGAGTGGTGATATAGAACCACTCTC
Organism: Triticum urartu; assembly: GCF_003073215.2. Classification (NCBI taxonomy): domain Eukaryota; kingdom Viridiplantae; phylum Streptophyta; class Magnoliopsida; order Poales; family Poaceae; genus Triticum; species Triticum urartu. Next base: position 662,585,689 of record NC_053024.1, on the reverse strand, counting down.
GTTGCCACAAGCCGAGCTCCTCTTGAAAGGAGCCCTCGGGCCATGGAGCATCGGCATTCTTACTTATGACAGCACCTCCGCACTCTGCGTGCCGTCCCTCGATCATCTTCGGCTCCACCCCAAAAGTCTTGAGCCATAATCCGAAGTGAGGAGTAACACGGAGGAACGCTTCGAACACAACGATGAATGAGGAAATGTGGAGGATGGACTCCGGAGCTAGGTCATGAAATTCCAGCCCATAATAGAACATCAGCCCCCTCATGAAGGGATCCATCGGGAAGCCTAAACCCCGAAGGAAGTGAGACATGAACACTATGCTCTCACCAGGCTGGGGACTGGGAATAGCCTGCCTTTAAGCAGGCAACCTATGCGCAATTTCGCCGGTCAAAAACTTAGGCTCTCTCAACCTTAGCACGTCCTCCTCCGTGATGGAGGAGGGCATCCATCAGCCTTGAAGGTCGGAACTGGACATTGTCGAAGGTCCGAAGCGCCTGGAATCTGGAGCCTAGGGTGTTCGAGCTCAAGGCGACAGGTGAACTTGTTTTGAGATTGGAGAAAAGGAGTAAGGCCTTGGTCTCTTTATAAGAGGTTGAATACCAGGAGCCCTCCCCGTAACTGTTTGGGACTCGCCTTTAATCGAGAAAACATGCTAATGAGCATGATTGGGTTACCCACGTCCGTATTGATGAGAATCCCGTAAATAAAGGGGACACGATCTCTGCTTTGACAAGATGTGCCAAGGAAACCGCCTCGTAAAACACGCTGAGGTGGAAAAGCAAAAACGATTCGAATAAAGGCTTGGCCGTAGTATGATGTCACGCTGCGGAATATGTCAGCAGATTAGATTTGTGTTAATATTATTCTCTCTATGGCAATACGTGGAAGCTTATTTTGCGGAGCTGGACACTACTCTTGGTGTTTACAAACTTTTATGAAGAATTTGGAGGAGGAACCCGCCTTGCAATGCCGAAGACAATTTGCGCGCCGGACTCGTCGTCATTGAAGCCTGGTTCAGGGGCTACTGAGGGAGTCCTGGATTAGGGGGTGTTCGGGTAGCCGGACTATACCTTTAGCCGAACTCCAGGACTATGAAGATACAAGATTGAAGACTCCGTCCCGTGTCCGGATGGGACTTTCCTTGGCGTGGAAGGCAAGCTTGGCGATGCGGATATTCAATATCTCCTACCATTGTAACCGACTTTGTGTAACCATAACCCTCTTCGGTGTCTATATAAACCGGAGGGTTTTAGTCCATAGGACAACTTCATCATACAACAATCATACCATAGGCAAGCTTTTATGGTTAAGCCTCCTTGATCTCGTGGTAGATCCTCTGTTGGAAAAGGCAGTGCCTAGGAGGCGCTTAGGCACGCCTAGGCGCTAGGCAATGGCCAAATGCCTCGCCTAGGGCATAAATGGAGGTCTAGGCAGGGAAAGCAAGGAATTGCCTACCCAAGCAAGAAATCATGCCACATACTGCACTGATATGCCAAATGGGTTATATTCCAATGACAGTAGATGGTAATTAAATTATTTATATGCCCTAAACTAATATCAACATTCATATAATAATCACAAATACACTATGAGTAAAAACTATATTACCGCCTAGGCCGCGCCTAGGGCGCTTAGGCACCGCCTAGGCACTAGGCGAAGGCCAACCCCCTCGCTTACGCCTACCGCTTTTTCCAACCTTGGGTAGATCTACTCTTGTACTACCCGTATCATCAATATTAATCAAGCAGGACGTAGGGTTTTACCTCTATCAAGAGGGCCCGAACCTGGGTAAAACATTGTGTTCCTTGTCTCCTGTTACCATCCGGCCTAGACGCACAGTTTGGGACCCCCTACCCGAGATCCGCCGGTTTTGACACCGACACTGTGCAATACAGGAATACTATGAATTACTCTGGTATCCGGATACTTACGATTTCGCCAGGGGCTTGGCCCTGAGCGGCCACTCCTCTTCGCCATCGTCGGCGTTGGTGGAGTAGTCCGGAGGAAGGGTTTTCCCCTTCTTGGACCCTTCGGCCTCCCCAGTTGGGGCGGCCTTCCTTTTCTTCCCTTCCCCCGCTGGAGGGGGAGAAGTCTCTTCTTCCTCCTCCTCGTCTTCATGGGAGGAGTGCATCTTGGAGTCGTCGGATGAGGATCCGACACCTCCAGGCGCCGGGCACTCTTTCAAGTCCCCGTGGCCTTCTTCTTGGCCTTCTCCGGCACCACATAGGGTGCCGGAACCAGCAGCTTCGCCAAGCGGGCATCGGCTGGGTCTTCGGGCAAAGGAGACGGATAGTCGATCTGTCCGGACTTCGCCTGCCAATCCTGTCAAAGGCAAGGGAGCTTAGATCCCGCATAGAATTAAACTATGAAAAACTAATACCCTGTAAAAGGTACAAACAACTTACCGCGCTAGCGTGACGCTACACGCTGAATCCGCGATCCTCGGTAGCGGATGCGGGAGCCTCGGCGCCCTTGAAAAGCACCTTCCAGGCATCTTCGTATGTCGTGTCGAAGAGCCTGCTCAGAGTTCGGTGCTGCGCCGGATTGAACTCCCACAGATTAAATGCCCGTTGTTGACACGGGAGGATCCGGCGGATGAGCATAACCTGGACTACGTTGACAAGCTTGAGCTGCTTGTCCACCAGGGATTGAATGCATGTTTGCAGTCCAGTCACCTCTCTTTGGCTGCCCCACGACAGGCCCGTCTCTTTCCAGGACGTGACCCGCGTTGGGGGTCCGGACTGGAACTCGGGGGCTGCGACCCATTCAGGGTCGCGCGGCTTGGTGATGTAAAACCACCCCGATTGCCACCCCTTTAGGGTCTCCACAAAGGAGCCCTCGAGCCATAAGACGTTGGGCATCTTGCCCACCATGGTGCCTCCGCACTCTGCCTGGTTGCCGCGCACCACCTTTGGCTTGACATTGAAGGTCTTGAGCATAGGCCAAAATGGGGGCGGATGCGGAGGAAAGCCTCGCACACGATGATAAACGCCGAGATGTTGAGGATGAAGTTCGGGGCCAGATCATGGAAATCCAGGCCGTAGTAGAACATGAGCCCCCGAACAAATGGGTGGAGAGGGAAGCCTAGTCCGTGGAGGAAATGGGGGAGGAACACCACCCTCTCATGGGCCTAGGGGTGGGGATGAGCTGCCCCTCTTCGGGAAGCCGGTGCGCGATGTCGTTAGACAAGTATCCGGCCTTCCTTAGTTTTTTGATGTCTCCCCCCATAACGGAGGAGACAATCCACTTGCCTCCCGCTCCGGACATGGCTGGAGAAGGTTGAGGTGGGGAGTGCGGACTTGGGCGCCGGAGCTCGAGTGCGCGAAAATGGATAGGCAAAGGAGGAAGAAGGCGTAGGTGAAAAGGTGGATCCTTATCCCCTTATATGGGTGGACGCAACTATGTGTCCCCACCAGCCTGGTAAAACTCTCTTATCTCCAAGTGCCGTAATCAATGGCGCGGTTGGGTTACCCACACCCGTATTGATGAGAATCCCGGAATAAGGGGACACGATCTCTGCTTTAACAAGACGTGCCAAGGAAACCGCCTCGCATAACACGCTGAGGTGGGATAATAAAACGATTCGAATAAAGGCTTGGCCGTGGTGCGATGTCACACTACGAAATACGTCAGCAGATTAGATTTGTGTAAATATTATTCTCTCTATGGCAATATGTGGAAACTTATTTTGCAGAGCCGGACACTATCTTTGTGTTCAAAATCTTCTATGAAGTACTTGGAGGAGGAACCCGCCTTGCAATGCCGAAGACAATCTGCGCGCCGGACTCGTCGTCATTGAAGCCTGGTTCTGGGGCTACTGAGGGAGTCCTGGATTAGGGGGTGTCCCGATGGCCGGACTATACCTTTGGCCGGACTCCTGGACTATGAAGATACAAGATTGAAGACTTCGTCCCGTGTCCGGAAGGGACTTTCCTTGGCGTGGAAGGCAAGCTTGGCGATACGGATATACAGATCTCCTACCATTGTAACCGACTCTATGTAACCCTAACCCTCTCCGATGTCTATATAAACTGGAGGGTTTTAGTCCGTGGGACAACATACACAACATACAATCATACCATAGGCTAGCTTCTAGGGTTTAGCCTCTCTGATCTCGTGGTAGATCTACTCTTGTACTACCCATATCATCATTATTAATCAAGCAGGACGTAGGGTTTTACCTCCATCAAGAGGGCCCGAACCTGGGTAAAACATCGTGTTCCCTACCTCATGTTACCATCTGCCTTAGACGCACAGTTCGGGACCCCCTACCCGAGATCCGCCGGTTTTGACACCGACAATAGTCCTCATTGAATAGGCTGCATCCTGCACAGACATCTCAATAGTGAACCCAAGTCCATAGGAACAGTGAAGGGGCTCTATGGCTCCAGGATAAGAGGGATATATCCTGGCGGTACAGAGGTACTGGCTCTGGTTGAAGTCTCTGAACTGCTCCTCGACGGTATATTCCGGATACCACTGATAGCCTGACTCAACCATCACTCGAACCAACATGGCTGTGTGGCCCGGCACATCAAGGCACCGGGTCAGACGAAGCACTTGGTTCAGCGAACGGGTGGCCATCTAAAAGCACAAAATAATGCAAAGGCATTAGAATTTTCTAGGGGAAATCGGACAGCATAACGGCTGTAAATGCTCAGAAAAAGATTTGAGACATCCACAATAGTTTGCAATACCACTCAACAACATCATATCAAGGTTCTGATTCAACTGGCAACATACTAAAAGTGGTAGACACTATACCGAGGCTTGTAACAACAATCCTAGAAGCTACTACGGATTAGTAACACGTGAACCTGATAGAAGAAGAGAGCCGAGTCCTTAACCCACGTTGAATGAGAAGAGAATGGCTCAGATCAGAGGGCATAAGGTAAAGGAGTAAAAGAGCCTTACGTTCCCTCCCACAATCAATTCCCCTACCTATAACTAAAGCATTTCTAGACTCGACATCGACCAGTTTGGCTCAACGAACCTACAGGCAGTCCAGCTCTGATGCCAACGCTGTCGGGACCCCGATTCCAAGTCACATCGATCTAGCCGGTAACACCTCATATCACATTGCGGCCTCACGCACGGTATCCCCACGGGTGTCGCCTTACCATGGCCCGGGACCGTTTGCGCCTTTTGGCTCACGTATATGATAGTGTCGCTAGCATCCATATGACAGAGAACCCGGGCCGACATGGCTAGTCGTGAACCCAAAGCGGCATAGACCTATAGAGACAGGCATACATGAATCACATCGAGCATGTCGGTCATCAGCGTGTGAATCCGGGCTGTAGCACTGGGCTAACACGACTCCGGGGAACCCGGGCTGTAGCAGGCTAGGTAGGACTCTGGAAGTCACCGCGTGACATTTCCTCGAAGGGACAGACATAGGAACGAAGTGAAACACATGCCGGCCAGTCAAGTGTCCTGAGCAGTAGTGCTGGGCTAGTAGGACTCCGGTGAACCGGGCTGTAGCGGACTACTATGGCTCAAGGAGCACTAGACTACATTTCCCCATAAGAGAGGCTGCCAAGGATAAACAACTAGATTGTCGGATCCCACACATACCAAGCATTTCAATCATACACACAATATGCTCGATATGTGCAAATACAACATGGCATCATAACAAAACTCTATAACTCAAGTACTTTATTTAAAGGCTCCAGAGAGCCATACATAACATGTTCATACAGGTAGGGGTCACATGACCCGACACTCAAGTCATACAAGCATACAAGCACATGCGGAAGCAAATAGTCTGAGTACCGACACTAGAAAGCAAGAAGGCTTCTCGAAGCCTGTCTATCTACATAGGGCCCTCCATGGCCAGGATCACCACCTGGGTGGCAAGTCACTCATCGACATCGAGATCTACATCAAACCCATCGAAGGGGCGGTGTTGTCGTCTGAAAACAGTAATTAAGCAAACATGAGTACAAAGGTACTCAGCAAGTCTTACATCAGAACCTACTATACATGCTCATTCTCAAGAAGGTGGTGGAGTTATTGCAGCAAGCCAGCTTTGACTCTTGGCTAAGCTATCCTACGGGACACCACTAGTCAAATAGTTTTCGCACACAAGTCCACTAATCACCAACACAATACTCCACCGGAGATCCTCCCTCGTCATCCTACGAGAGAGCCATCCTCGGTACTCACACTTATCTTGAGTCTTTTAGTAGTAACCATTAACTTGTCTATGAACTGTAGAGGCAACCAAGTAGTCCTTTACCGTGGACGCGGCTATTCGAATAGTTTTATACCCTGTAGGGGTGTACTTCGTCACACATGTTTCCACCACTTAGCGTCTGCACACGACATGTGCTCGGCAGACTTCAAGCAAAAGCCGACGTGGGTATAGACCATGACATGACTAACCGGACAAGTCTCTAGTCCAGGTTTATCGCCTATTCAGGTTCCATCCACAAGGAGGTCCGGCCGGGGTGTCCTCAACGGCCCCAAATGATGTGTGCAGGGTTCCCGAGACACCAAACGAGTGACTCGGTACACCGTGCCACGGTGTATCTACCGCATCATAGCCCACCCCTAGGGTCAGCGCTACGCACGGCCGCCAACACATAACCTACAAACACCAGAAACTAGTTGCAACTCCTGGACAGAGGACGAGAGGGGTTAGTAAGTCGAGCGGGGTCATATTTCAGAGCCCAATGTGTGGTAGTAGCTGAATCTTAAATCACGCATACAGATCTCAGTTCTTATGGACGGCCTCAATGAAACAACCCACCATGTACTCCTACATGGCCTCTCATCGATACATTTACCAAAACATGTTCAACACATCCCTCACATTACCGACATAATCATTTCACTCTAGCCCATCACCCAGATGAACCAGACCTGACACAACTCTAAGCATAGCAGGCATAGCAAGGTAGGAAACACATACATGGCTCAATCAACTCCTACACATGCTAGTGGGTTTCATCTAATTACTGTGGCAATGACAGGTCATGCAAAGGATAAGGGTTCAACTACCGTAGCACACAGCAGTTTGAAACGTTGTTGTCTTAATGCAGTAAATGAGAGCAGAGGCGAGAACATGGGATTGTATCGATATGATCAATGGGACTGCTTGCCTGATGGAGTGGTAGTAGGGTACTGCCCTTCAGTTGGATACTCGGAGATATCCTCGGAGGCAGAACCTACCACGAAGGACACACAGAACATGATCAACACATGGCGATATGCAACAATATGATGCATGCTATGACATGGCAAAATAATGTCTCCTGCCTAATGCAATGTGAAACAAGTTGAAATGGGTTCATTTGAATCAAAGATTCAAATGAAAGTTAAAGTTCTTATGCATAATAAGTGTACTAGCTTGTTTCACCTAAACAGCAAGGTTAAAGTGTTTTGTCATGAATGAAACCATTACATATGGATAGATTGAATTTTTCTGGTCATTTTCATATATAATTTGTTTGATTTGGAGCTATGGTTGATTTTCTATGATTTTTAGAAGTTTAGGCTATTTTATGGAATTTCCTATATGAAAAAAATCCAGAAATTAAATAATTGCGTCAGCACTGTGTCACTGTGACGTCAGCGAGTCAAAGGTGCCAGGGCCAGTCAAACCTGACTGGTGAGCCCCGTCTGTCAGTGTCTCAACTAACTAACAGAATTAAGTTAGTACTAACTAACTGCCAGTGGGGCCAGGGCCCACATGTCAGTGACCTAAACTAATTAAAATTAGTTAGCACTAATCCTAAACTAATTAACAGGCCGGCCCCACCTGTCATAGGCTCAGGGGGAAGTCAACCTATGTCAGCAGAGTCAACCTCGCCGGTCAGCGGGTCAAAGCCTGCCTGCGCTTAGCCGCCGGCGAGGCAAGACGCGGCGGCGCGCTGCGGGAATCGCCCACAGGGCACCATTTGCTGCACGGAGAGCAGCTACAGGCAGCTGGTGCTCGCCCGCATCCAGCTGTGGTGATGGCTTGGCCGCGGAGTGGCAGGAGCATCGCCGGCGATGAGCTTGCCGGAGGCCGAAGCTCGGGTTAGCTCATGTGCGTGGCTGCAGTGGCCTAGGCGGCATGGCGCTAGCACCTACAGCATCTACGCGATGTGGTGAGCATGCTGGACATGCCAGCGGGACCGCTAAGCGGCCGGAGCTACGTCGGCGACGAGCTCAGGCAGCGGTGCGTTCGGATGAAAAAGGCACGGTGGCTACAGAGCTCTAGCGACGAAGCGGTGAGAAGGGGGAGGAGCAGTAGCTCACTGGGAAGCCGCAGAGACGGTCAGCGTGCTCGGGGAAGGCTCGGTGCGGTGGGAACGGCGACGGTGATCTTGGGCGGCTCGAGGTTGAAGACGACGACGGCGGGGACGATGCAGGGGCTCCGGCGTCATGCGGCTTGGCTAGTCGACGTAGTCGACGATGGCGAACCGTCCGGACACGGTGAGAGGGCGCGGGGACGGCGTTGGACGCGGCTACGGCGAGCGGCGGCGACGGTGACGTCTCGGGCGACGTCGGGGAGGGCAAGAGAGAGGAGCCAGAGGGGAGAGCGAGTGTCTGCGAGGTCGGGGAGAGAGGGGGGGTTCGTCCCACGTCGACAGCTTGACGAGGGGAACAGCGAGGCAGCGGGCAGCTGCATGGCACGCATGCTATGCTCGCCGTCGAGCAGCTGCTTGCCTGCCTGGCCAAGCCAAGCAGCTCGCTGGAGCGGTGGCTGGGCAGGGCCGGCAGGTGGGCCTGCTGGGTGGGCGCTAGGTAAGCCTTTCTCTTTCTCTCTTTTCCTATTTTGTTTTCCTTTTCTATTTTTCTGTAAATTTAGGGCTTTATTAAAAATACTTAGGCACTTACTAAAATCCTGAAAATAATTGTGGGCTCTGTTGGGATTATTCCTAACAGCCCTCACTTAAATCCAGAATTATTTCGGCATTTAAAATATTTTATAGCATTTAAATGCCCAAATTCAAATACTTATGATTTAATTCAAAGAATGCAGAATGTCCTAGAAAAGAGTGCACCATTTTTGCCAGGGGTTTTAACCCAATCCAGAAATGATGAACATTTTGTGAAGGGCATTTTGGGTTCGTTGAAAATAATTTTAGTAAACCCTAGTTGTTTCCAGGGGGTGCTGGGGGTTCTGTCATCCCCATTTCAAGTTTCTGTAAAAGTAGACATGATGCAACACTCTAATGCATGAACAAGCTAGGGTGTGACACTTCTTTCAAGAGAAACTCCTTCTCTAGAAAGGATCCATTCTTAGCAACGAATGTCTTGCCTTCGGATCTGTGATAGAAGGTGTACCCAACAGTTTCTTTTGGGTATCCTATGAAGACACATTTCTCCAATTTGGGTTCGATCTTATCAGGTTGAAGCTTTTCCACATAAGCATCGCAGCCCCAAACTTTAAGAAACGACAACTTTGGTTTCTAGCCAAACCATAGTTCATAAGGTGTCGTCTCAACGGATTTTGATGGTGCCCTATTTAACGTGAATGCGGCCGTCTCTAAAGCATAACCCCAAAATGATAGCGGTAAATCAGTAAGAGACGTCATAGATCGCACCATATCTAGTAAAGTACGATTACGACGTTCGGACACACCATTACGCTGTGGTGTTTCGGGTGGCGTGAGTTGCGAAACTATTCCGCATTGTTTCAAATGTAGACCAAACTCGTAACTCCAATATTCTCCTCCACGATTAGATCGTAGAAACTTTATTTTCTTGTTATGATGATTTTCAACTTCATTCTGAAATTCCTTGAACTTTTCAAATGTTTTAGACTTATGTTTCATTAAGTAGATATACCCATATCTGCTTAAATCATCTGTGAAGGTGAGAAAATAACGATACCCACCGCGAGCCTCAACATTCATTGGACCACATACATCAGTATGTATGATCTCCAACAAATCAGTTGCTCGCTCTATAGTTCCGAAGAACGGCGTTTTAGTCATCTTGCCCATGAGGCATTGTTCGCAAGTACCAACTGATTCATAATCAAGTGATTCCAAAAGTCCATCAGTATGTAGTTTCTTCATGCGCTTTATACCAATATGACCCAAACAGCAGTGCCACAAATAAGTTGCATTGTCATTATCAACTCTGCATCTTTTGGCTTCAACATTATGAATATGTGTATCACTACTATCGAGATTCATCAAAAATAGACCACTCTTTAAGGGTGCATGACCATAAAAGATATTACTCATGTAAATAGAACAACCATTATTCTCAGATTTAAATGAATAACCATCTCGCATTAAACAAGATCCAGATATAATGTTCGTGCTCAACGCTGGCACAAAATAACAATTATTTAGGTCTAAAACTAATCCCGAAGGTAGATGTAGAGGTAGTGTGACGACGGCAATCACATCGACTTTGGAACCATTTCCCACGTGCATCGTCACCTCGTCCTTAGCCAGTGTTCGCTTCATCCGTAGTCCCTATTTCGAGTTGTGAATATTAGCAACAGAGCCAGTATCAAATACCTAGGAGCTACTGCGAGCTCTGGTAAGGTACACATCAATAACATGTATATCACATATACCTTTGTTCACCTTGCCATCCTTCTTATCCGCCAAATACTTGGGGCAGTTCCGCTTCGAATGACCAGTCTGTTTGCAGTAGAAGCACTCAGTCTCAGGCTTAGGTCCAGACTTGGGTTTCTTCTCCTGAGCAGCAACTTGTTTGTTGTTCTTCTTGAAGTTCCCCTTCTTCTTCCCTTTGCCCTTTTTCTTGAAACTGGCGGTCTTATTGACAATCAATACTTGATGCTCCTTTTTGATTTCTACCTCCGCGGCCTTTAGAATTGCGAAGAGCTTGGGAATTGACTTATTCATCCCTTGCATATTATAGTTCATCATGAAGCTTTTGTAGCTTGGTGGCAGTGATTGAAGAACTCTGTCAATGACACTATCAACAGGAAGATTAACTCCCAGTTGAGTCAAGTGATTATGATACCCAGACATTTTGAGTATATGCTCACTAACAGAACTATTCTCCTCCATCTTGCAGCTATAGAACTTATTGGAGACTTCATATATCTCAATCCGGGCATTTGCTTGAAATATTAACTTCAACTCCTGGAACATCTCATATGCTCCATGACGTTCAAAGCATCGTTGAAGTCCCGGTTCTAAGCCGTAAAGCATGGCACACTGAACTATCGAGTAGTCATCAGCTTTGCTCTGCCAGGTGTTCATAACATCTGGTGTTGCTCCTGCAGCAGGTTTGGCACTTAGCAGTGCTTCCAGGATGTAATTCTTCTATGCAGCAATGAGGATAATCCTCAAGTTACGGACCCACTCCGTCTAATTGCTACCATCATCTTTCAACTTTGCTTTCTCAAGGAACACATTAAAATTCAATGGAACAACAGCACGAGCCATCTATCTACAACAAACATAGACATGCAAAATACTATCAGGTACTAAGTTCATGATAAATTTAAGTTCAATTAATCATATTACTTAAGAACTCCCACTTAGATAGACATCCCTCTAATCATCTAAGTGATCACGTGATCCAAATCAACTAAACCATAACCGATCATCACGTGAAATGGAGTAGTTTTCAATGGTGAACATCATTATGTTGATCATATCTACTATATTATTCACGTTCGACCTTTTGGTCTCAGTGTTCCGAGGCCATATTTGCATATGCTAGGCTCGTCAAGTTTAACCTGAGTATTCTCCGTGTGCAAAACTAGCTTGCACCTGTTGTAGATGAACATAGAGCTTATCACACCCGATCATCACGTGGTGTCTGGGCATGACGAACTTTGGCAACGGTGCATACTCAGGGAGAACACTTTTATCTTGAAATTTAGTGAGAGATCATCTTATAATGCTACCATCAATCAAAGCAAAATAAGATGCATAAAAGATAAACATCACATGCAATCAATATAAGTGATATGATATGGCCATCATCATCTTGTGCTTGTGATCTCCATCTCCGAAGCACCGTCATGATCACCATCGTCACCGGCGCGACACCTTGATCTCCATCGTAGCATCGTTGTCGTCTCGCCAACTATTGCTTCTACGACTATCGCTACCGCTTAGTGATAAAGTAAAGCAATTATGGGGCGATTGCATTGCATACAATAAAGAGACAACCATATGGCTCCTGCTAGTTGTCGATAACTTGTTTACAAAACATGATCATCTCATACAATAAAATATAGCATCATGTCTTGACCATATCACATCACAACATGCCCTGCAAAAACAAGTTAGATGTCCTCTACTTTGTTGTTGCAAGTTTTACGTGGCTGCTACGGGCTGAGCAAGAACCGTTCTTACCTACGCATCAAAACCACAATGATAGTTCGTCAAGTTAGTGTTGTTTTAACCTTCTCAAGGACCGGGCATAGCCACGCTCGGTTCAACTAAAGTTGGAGAAACTGACACTCTCCAGCCACCTATGTGCAAAGCACGTCGGTAGAACCAGTCTCGCGTAAGCGTACGCGTAATGTCGGTCCGGGCCGCTTCACCCAACAATACCGAAGAACCAAAGTATGACATGCTGGTAAGCATTATGACTTGTGTCGCCCACAACTCACTTGTGTTCTACTCATGCATATAACATCAATGCATAAAACCAGGCTTGGAGGCCACTGTTGGGGAACATAGTAATTTCAAAAAAATTCCCACGCACATGCAGATCATGGTGATGCATAGCAACGAGAGGGGAGAGTGTGTCCACGTACCCTCGTAGACCAAAAGCGGAAGCGTTAGCACAACGCGGTTGACGTAGTCGTACGTCTTCATGATCCGACCGATCAAGTACCGAACGCACGGCACCTCCAAGTTCTGCACACGTTCAACTCGATGACGTCCCTCGAACTCTGATCCAGCCGAGCTTTGAGGGAGAGTTCCGTCAGCACGACGGCGTGGTGACGATGTTGATGTTCTACCATCGCAGGGCTTCGCCCAAGCACCGCTACGATATTATCGAGGTGGACTATGGTGGAGAGGGGCACCGCACATGGCTAAAAGATCCAAGAGATCAATTGGTGTGTCTCCAAGGGGTGCCTCCCTCCCCGTATATAAAGGAGTGGAGGAGTAGGAGGGGGCCGGCCACCCTAGGCGCGCCCCATGAGGAGTCCTACTCCCACCGGGAGTAGGACTCCCCCTTTCCATGTGGGAGTAGGAGAGGAGAGGGATGGAGAGATAGGGGAAAGGAAAGGGGGGTGTCGCCCCCTCCCCCTCCTTGTCCAATTCAGACTTGGGGGAGGGGGCACGCGGCTGCCCTTTGGCAGCCCCTCCTCTTCTCCATTAGGGCCCAAAAAGGCCCATTAGTCTCCCCGGGGGGTTCCGGTAACCCCTCGGAACTCCGGTATATGCCCGAAACTCTCCGAAACCATTCTTGTGCCCGAACATAGTCATCCAATATATCGATCTTTATGTCTCGACCATTTCGAGACTCCTCGTCATGTCCGTGATCACATCCGGGACTCCGAACTACCGTCGGTACATCAAAAACCATAAACCCATAATATAACCGTCATCAAACTTTAAGCGTGCGGACCCTACAGGTTCGAGAACTATGTAGACATCACCGAGACACGTCTCCGGTCAATAACCAATAGCGGAACCTAGATGCTCATATTGGCTCCTACATATTCTACGAAGATCTTTATCAGTCAACCCGCATAACAACATACGGTGTTCCCTTTGTCATCGGTATGTTACTTGCCCGAGATTCGATCATCGGTATCTCAATACCTGGTTCAATCTCGTTACCGGTAAGTATCTTTTACTCGTTCCATAACACATCATCCCGCAACTAACTCATTAGTTGATATGCTTCCAAGGCTTAAGTGATGTGTATTACCGAGTGGGCCCAGAAATACCTCTCCGACAATCGGAGTGACAAATCCTAATCTCGAAATACGCCAACCCAACAAGTACCTTCGGAGACACCTGTAGTGTTGGGAAAATGCCCTAGAGGCAATAATAAAATGGTTATTATTGTATTTCCTTGTTCATGATATTTGTCTATTGTTCATGCTATAATTGTATTAACTGGAAACCATAATACATGTGTGAATACCTAGACCACAACATGTCCCTTGTAAGCCTCTAGTTGAGTAGCTCGTTGATCAATAGATGGTTATGGTTTCCTGACCATGGACATTGGATGTCATTGATAACGGGATCACATCATCAAGAGAATGATGTGATGGACAAGACCCAATCCTAAGCATAGCACAAGATCTTGTAGTTCGTTTGCTAAGAGCTTTTCTAATGTCAAGTATCATTTCCTTAGACCATGAGATTGTGCAACTCCTGGATACCGTAGGAATGCTTTGGGTGTACCAAACGTCACAACGTAACTGGGTGGCTATAAAGGTGCACTATAGGTATCTCCGAAAGTGTCTGTTGGGTTGGCACAAATCGAGACTGGGATTTGTCACTCCGTATGACGGAGAGGTATCTCTGGGCCCACTCGGTAATGCATCATCATAATGAGCTTAATGTGACTAAGGAGTTAGCCACGGGATCATGCGTTACGAAACGAGTAAAGAGACTTGCCGGTAACGAGATTGAACGAGGTATGGGGATACCGACGATCGAATCTTGGGCAAGTAACATACCGATAGACAAAGGGAATTGTATACGAGATTGATTGAATTCCCGACATCGTGGTTCATCCGATGAGATCATCGTGGAACATGTGGGAGCCAATATGGGTATCCAGATCCCGCTATTGGTTATTGGACGGAGAGATGTCTCAGTCATGTCTGCATGGTTCCCGAACCCGTAGGGTCTACACACTTAAGGTTCAGTGACACTAGAGTTGTAATGGGAAATAGTATGTGGTTACAGAAGGTTTTTCGGAGTCCCGGATGAGATCCCGGACATGACGAGGAACTCCGGAATGGTCCGGAGGTGAAGATCGATATATTGGACAAAGGGTATTGGAGTCCGGAATTGTTCTGGGGGTACCGGGTGACGACCAGCGTGTCCGAAAGGGGTTTCGGAGGCCCCGGCAAGCGTTGGGGGGCCTTATGGGCCAAGGGGAGGGGTGCATCAGCACACTAAGGGGCTGAGCGCCCCTCCCACCCCATCTCACGTAACTTGGAGAGGTGGGGGCGCCTCCCCTAGGGCAGCCACCCCTCCCAGCTTGGGGGGCAAGTTTCCTAGGGGTGGGGGCGCCCAACCCATCTAGCGTTTCCCCTATGGCCGCCGCCCCTCCCCTAGGGAACCCTAGGGCGCCTCCTCCACCCCCCTTCCCCTATATATAGTGAGGGAGAGAGAGGGCAGCCGCACCCCTTCCCTGGCGCAGCCCCTCCCTCCTCCAACTCTTCCTTCTCCTTCGTAGAGCTTGGCGAAGCCCTGTAGGAATACCACGAGCTCCACCACCACGCCGTCGTGCTGCCGGAGTTCTCCCTCAACTTCTCCTCTCCCCTTGCTCGATCAAGAAGGAGGAGACGTCCCCGGGCTGTACGTGTGTTGAACGCGGAGGCGCCGTTGTTCGGCGCTTAGATCGGAATCGACCGCGATCTGAATCGTTGCGTGTACGACTCCACCAACCGTGTTCTTGTAACGCTTCCGCTTAGCGATCTTCAAGGGTATGAAGATGCACTCCATCTCTCTCTCGTTGCTAGCATCTCCTAGATTGATCTTTGTGACACGTAGGAAAATTTTGAATTATTGCTACGTTCCCCAACAGTGGCATCATGAGCTAGGTCTATGCGTAGATTCTATGCTCGAGTAGAACACAAATGAGTTGTGGGCGATGATTTGTTCAATTTTCTTACCGTTACTAGTATTATCTTGATCCGTCGGCATTGTGGGATGAAGCGGCCCAGACCGACTTTACACGTACGCTTACGTGAGACTGGTTCCACCGACTGACATGCACTTGGTGCATAAGGTGGCTGGTGGGTGTCTGTCTCTCCCACTTTAGTCAGATCAGATTTGATGAAAAGGGTCCTTATGAAGGGTAAATAGCAATTGGCATATCACTGTTGTGGATTTTGCATAGGTAAGAAACGTTCTTGCTATAAACCCATAGCAGCCACGAAAAACATGCAACAACAATTAGAGGACGTCTAACTTGTTTTTGTAGGGTACGCTATGTGATGTGATATGGACAAAAGGATGTGACGAATTATATATATGTGATGTATGAGATTCATCATGTTCTTGTAATAGGAATCACGACTTTCATGTCGATCAGTATGACAACCGGCAGGAGCCATAGGAGTTGTCTTAATTTATTGTATGACCTGCGTGTCAATGAAAAACGCCATGTAATTACTTTACTTTATTACTAACCGTTAGCCATAGTAGTAGAAGTAATAGTTGGCGAGACAACTTCATGAAGACACGATGATGGAAATCATGGTGTCATGCCGGTGACGAAGGTATCATGCCGTGCCTCGAAGATGGAGATCAAAAGGCACAAGATAATATTGGCCATACCATGTCACTTTATGATTTGCATGTGATGTTTGTCATGTTTACATCTTATTTGCTTAGAACGACGGTAGCATAAATAAGATGATCCCTCGCTAAAATTTCAAGAAAGTGTTCCCCCTAACTGTGCACCGTTGCGAAGGTTCGTTGTTTCAAAGCACCATGTGATGATCGGGTGTGATAGATTCTAACGTTCGCATACAACGGGTGTAAGCCAGATTTACACATGAGAAACACTTAGGTTGACTTGACGAGCCTAGCATGTACAAACATGGCCTCGGAACACAAGAGACCGAAAGGTCGAACATGAGTCGTATAGTAGATACGATCAACATGAAGATGTTCACCGATGATGACTAGTCCGTCTCACGTGATGATCGGACACGGCCTAGTTGACTCAGATCATGTATCACTTAGATGACTAGAGGGATGTCTATCTAAGTGGGAGTTCATTAAATAATCAGATGAACTTAATTATCATGAACATAGTCAAAAGGTCTTTGCAAATTATGTCGTAGCTTACGCTTTAGTTCTACTGTTTAAGATATGTTCCTAGAGAAAATTTAGTTGAAAGTTGATAGTAGAAATTATGCGGACTGGGTCCGTAAACTGAGGATTATCCTCATTGCTGCGCAGAAGGCTTATGTCCTTAATGCACCGCTCGGTGTGCTGAACCTCGAGCGTCGTCTGTAGATGTTGTGAAACATCTGACATACACGTTTTGATGACTACGTGATAGTTCAGTGTGTAATGCTAATGGTTTAGAATTGTGGCACCAAAGACGGTTTTGAAACGTCGCAGAACATATGAGATGTTCCAAAGACTGAAATTGGGATTTCGGACTAGTGCCCACGTCAAGAGGTATGAGACCTCTGACAAGTTTCTTAAGCCTGCAAACTAAGGGAGAAAAGCTCAATCGTTGAGCATGTGCTCAGATTGTCTGAGTACTACAATCGCTTGAATCGAGTGGGAGTTAATCTTCCAGATGAGATAGTGATGGTTCTCCATAGTCACTGCCACCAAGCTATTAGAGCTTCGTGATGAACTATAACATATCAGGGATAGACATGATGATCCTTGAGCAACTTGCGATGTTTGACACCGCAAAAGTAGAAATCAAGTAGGAGCATCAATTGTTGATGGTTAAACCACTAGTTTCAAGAAGGGCAAGGGAAAGAAGGGATACTTCATGAAACGGCAAATCAGTTGCTGCTCTAGTGAAGAAACCCAAGGTTGAACCCAAACCCGAGACTAAGTGCTTCTGTTATGAGGGGAACGGTCACTGAAGCAGAACTACCCTAGATACTTGGTAGATGAGAAGGCTGGCAAGGTCGACAGAAGTATTTTGAATATACGTTATATTATTGTGTACTTTACTAGTACTCCTAGTAGCACCAGGGTAATAAATACCGGTTCAGTTGCTAAGTGTTAGTAACTCGAAATAAAAGGCTGTGGAGACTAGCTAAAGGTGAGATGACGATATGTGTTGGAAGTGTTTCCAAGGTTGATGTGATCAAACATCGCACGCTCCCTCTACCATCGGGATTGGTGTTAAACCTAAATAATTGTTATTTGGTGTTTGCGTTGAGCGTAGACATGATTGGATTATGTTTATCGCAATACAGTTATTCATTTAAGGAGAATAATGGTTACTCTGTTTATTTGAATAATACCTTCAATGGTCTTGCACCTAAAATGAATGGTTTATTGAATCTCGGTCGTAGTGATACACATGTTCATGCCAAAAGATATAAGATAGTAATGATAGTACCACGTACTTCTGGCACTGCCATTTGAGTCATGTTGGTATAAAACGCATGAAGAAGCTCCATGTTGATGGATCTTTGAACTCACTCGTTTTTGAAAATATTGAGACATGCGAACCATGTCCATTGGTATATATGCATGAAGAAACTCCATACAGATGGATCGTTTGGACTCACTTGATTTTGAATCACTTTGAGACATGCAAATCATACCACATGGGCAAGATGACTGAAAGGCCTCGTTCTCAGTGAGATGGAACAAGAAAGCAACTTGTTGGAAGTAATACATTTTGATGTGTGCAGTCCAATGAGTGCTGAGGCACGCAGTGGATATCAATATGTTCTTACTTCACATATGATTTGAAGTAGATGCTGAGTATATTTACTTGATGAAACACAAGTCTGAATTATTGAAAGGTTTAAGTAATTTCAGAGTGAAGTTGAAGATCGTCGTGACAAGAGGATAAAATGTCTATGATATGATCATAGAGATGAATATCTGAGTTCGAGTTTGGCACACAATTAAGACATTGTGGAAATTGTTTCACAACTAATACCGCCTGGAACACCATAGTGTGATGGTGTGTCCGAACATCATAACTGCACCCTATTGGATATGGTGCATACCATGATCTCTCTTATCGAATTACCTCTATCGTTTATGGGTTAGGCATTAGAGACAACCGCATTCACTTTAAATAGGGCACCACGCAATTCCGTTGAGATGACACCGTATGAACTATGGTTTAGAACATAAGTTGTCGTTTCTGAAAAGTTTGGGGCTGCGACGCTTATGTGAAAAAGTTTCAGGCTGATAAGCTCGAACCCAGAGCGGATAAATGCATCTTCATAGAATACCCAAAGCAGTTGGGTATACCTCCTATTTCAGATCCAGAAGCAAAAGTGATTGTTTCTAGAAATGGGTCCTTTCTCGAGGAAAAGTTTCTCTCGAAAGAATTGAGTGGGAGGATGATGGAGACTTGATGAGGTTATTGAACCATCACTTCAACTAGTGTGTAGCAGGGCACAGGAAGTTGTTCCTGTGGCACCTACACCAATTGAAGTGGAAGCTTATGATAGTGATCATGAAACTTCGCATCAAGTCACTACCAAACCTCATAGGTCGACAAGGATGCATACTACTTCAGAGTGGTACGTAATCCTGTCTTGGAAGTCATGTAGCTAGACAACAATGAACCTACGAGCTATGGAGAAGCGATGGTGGGCCCGGATTCCGACGAATGGCTCGAGGCCATAAAATCCGAGAGAGGATCCATGTATATAAAAAACAAAGTATAGACTTTGGAAGAACTACTTGATGGTCGTAAGGCTGTTGGGTGCAGATGGGTTTTAAAAGGAAGACGGACAATGATGGTAAGTGTCACCATTAAGAAAGCTCAACTTGTCATTAAGATGTTTTCCGACAAGTTCAAGGAGTTGACTACATTGAGACTTTCTCACTCGTAGCGATGCTAAGTGTCTGTTGGACTTATGTTAGCAGCTACTGCATTATTTATGAAATCTTGCAGATAGGATGTCAAAACATTGTTTCCTCGACATTTTTCTTGAGGAAAGGTTGTATGTGATACAACCAGAAGGTTTTGTCAATCCTAAAAGATGCTAACAAGTATGCAAAGCTCCAGCAATCCTTCTAAGGACTGGAGTAAGCATCTCGGAGTTGGAATGTACGCTTTGATGACATGATCAAAGATTTTTGGTTTATACAAAGTTTATGAGAAACTTGTATTTCCAAAGAAGTGAGTGGGAGCACTATAGAATTTTTGATGAGTATATGTTGTTAGCATATTGTTGATCAGAAATGATGTAGAATTTCTGGAAAGCATACAGGGTTATTTGAAAAGTGTTTTTCAATGGAAAACCTGGATTAAGCTGCTTGAACATTGAGCATCAAGATCTATAAGGATAGATCAAAAAACGCTTTGATAGACAAAACAATCCGGTAACGAGATTGAACGAGGTATGGGGATACCGACGATCGAATCTCGGGCAAGTAACATACCGATAGACAAAGGGAATTGTATACGGGATTGATTGAATTCCCGACATCGTGGTTCATCCAATGAGATCATCGTGGAACATGTGGGAGCCAATATGGTTATCCAGATCCCACTGTTGGTTATTGGACGGAGAGATGTCTCGGTCATGTCTGCATGGTTCCCGAACCCGTAGGGTCTACACACTTTAAGGTTCAGTGATGCTAGAGTTGTAATGGGAAATAGTATGTGGTTACCAAAGGTTGTTCGGAGTCCCGGATGAGATCCCGGACGTGACGAGGAACTCCGGAATGGTCTGGAGGTGAAGATCGATATATTGGACGAAGGGTATTGGAGTTCGGAATTGTTCCGGGGGTACCGGGTGACGACCAGCGTGTCCGAAAGGGGTTTCGGAGGCCCCGGCAAGCGTTGGGGGCCTTATGGGCCAAGGGGAGGGGGCACATCAGCCCACTAAGGGGCTGAGCGCCCCTCCCACCCCATCTCACGTAACTTGGAGAGGTGAGGGCGCCTCCCCTAGGGCAGCCACCCCTCCCGGCTTGGGGGCAAGTTTCCTAGGGGTGGGGGCGCCCAAACCCATCCAGGGTTTCCCCTATCGCCGCTGCCCCTCCCCTAGGGAACGCTAGGGCGCCTCCTCCACCCCCCCCTTCCCCCTATATATAGTGAGGGAGAGAGAGGGAAGCCGCACCCCTTCCCTGGTGCAACCCCTCCCTCATCCAACTCTTCCTTCTCCTTCGTAGAGCTTGGCGAAGCCCTGCAGGAATACCACGAGCTCCACCACCACGTCGTCGTGCTGCCGGAGTTCTCCCTCAACTTCTCCTCTCCCCTTGCTCGATCAAGAAGGAGGAGACGTCCCCGGGCTGTACGTGTGTTGAACACGGAGGCGCCGTTGTTCGGCGCTTAGATCGGAATCGACCGCGATCTGAATCGCTGCGTGTACGACTCCACCAACCGCGTTCTTGTAACGCTTCCGCTTAGCGATATTCAAGGGTATGAAGTTGCACTCCCTCTCTCTCGTTGCTAGCATCTCCTAGATTGATCTTGGTGACACGTAGGAAAATTTTGAATTATTGCTACGTTCGCCAACATGTAGAGCACCTTTATAATCACCCAGTTACGTTGTGATGTTTGGTAGCACACAAAGTGTTCCTACGGTAAACGGGAGTTGCATAATCTCATAGTCATAGGAACATGTATAAGTCATGAAGAAAGCAATAGTAACAAACTAAACGATCAAGTGCTAAGCTAATGGAATGGGTCAAGTCAATCACATCATTCTCCTAATGATGTGATCCCGTTAATCAAATGACAACTCTTTGTCTATGGCTAGGAAACATAACCATCTTTGATCAACGAGCTAGTCAAGTAGAGGCATACTAGTGACACTTTGTTTGTCTATGTATTCACACATGTATCATGTTTTCGGTTAATACAATTCTAGCATGAATAATAAACATTTATCATGATATAAGGAAATAAATAATAACTTTATTATTGCCTCTAGGGCATATTTCCTTCACGGCGCACCCCAGTTTTGCTCCTCCTTTGGGTGCGGCCCTCTTCCTCTTTCCACTGGCGGACCTGGATGGCGGCTCTGAATCGGAGACCTATCTCCCTCTCATACTCCTCGTCTTGGCAATCAACGACGTGGGTACGGGAGCGAAGGGAACGAAGTGGCGGTGCAACAGAGGGCTTGGAATGAGCAAGGAGGTGAAATGGTCCAAAACAAGGTAGGGTTTTGGAACCCTCGGTTTCCCTCTCCTTATCAACATCCGGACCCGAGGCATCGGCCGCCCACAGTGGAATAGACAATTCTTTTTGCCTTAGGAGAGTTTGTCTTTCCTTTTTTGTAGAAAATGAAGGTGGCGATCACGGTGACATCATCTCCTTAAAAACCCTGACATGGCTATCGTCCGCGTCGAGCCAGCATCCGAGCTAAAAACACTTGATTTTTTGGAAAAGTTGAACTCAGTAATTATCTGGACTCCGTGGAGGCAATTCTACAAAGGAGCCCACTGGTGGTCTCGCAGCCCGCTACAACCTCCACCACACTCGAGGCTACTGATGGGGTCCTGTACCGGGGGTGGCTACTGCCAAGGAGCCTAGCCTCATCGACTACGAGGGGGCCAGCGGGCCCATGATGTGGCGATGACCCTAGGAGGCCATACGACCTTCTTGACACCCAATACTAGAGGAAGGTGACTCCCCAGATTGCATGTAGCATGTAAACTTTAGGCCTCTCCTGTCTATATAAAGGGAGGTCTAGGGTTCCTCCTGATCATCTATCTTCATATAGGAGAACTCACAGTAGCAACGCCATACACCATTGTAACCTCTCACACGAGGTATCTCTCCACTATGAATAATAAAAACCAGCAGGACATACCGTATTAGTCTCCGGAGGCGCAAACCTGGATAAAACCCACGTGTCGCCTCTGATCCATGACTTCCAGCTGCGCTCGGACCCCTACCGAGGGATCTAACAGGAATCTGCTCCATCAGCCGCCCTCTGGTAGATCTTTGCACCAGTATTTTATATATATATTTCACAAAAAATCTCCGTAAAGTTTCATCCAATTACGAAAACTTTTATTTTTGCACAAAATAACACCAAGGTAGTTCTGCTGAAAATGGCACCAGCCCGGGTTAGTTTTATTCGAATCATACAAATTAGAGTCTAAAACAAGACCAAAAGTGTTTGGAAAAGTAGATATGTTGGAGACATATCACTAGGGAATGTGAATTACCACAATAACTACTGCGACTAAACTAGAATTAATTCTAAAACTGAAGAACGATGCGCAAATGTGCATGCACACATATACACTACCTATATGACTGACTTTGAAACTAAGCCAATAGATCTTGGGATTGACAAAGTCACGACTGGCATCTTGTAGTTGATGGGCATGTTGTCTCTCACCCGCTGATGTAAGAAGGCCGAAAAGTCATGTATAAACCCAAAACGAACGCCCGTGACAAGGTTAGAACTTGACTTGGGTATCTAGTTGAGTTATGCTCAGTTGGCACACTAATCCAAACTCAAATCAACGCAATCTCCTTTTGTTATCATGTCAGATAACACTTGTTTTATTGCATAAGGAGATGGGGTTCTCCCTTAGAACGAAATATGTGAGTGGAGTTTGGTTGGAGTGAACATTTGGGATATGTGGGACTATAAATATGAGGGACTGAAAAATCTAGCCATTACTGACTTTATTATACATCTTGGAAGCTCCGAAGTGATCAAATCGGAAATTCTAACGCGAACAAAGGTAACAACTTTCAGACGCTTCAGACGGCCCCACCAGAAAGCATTTGGAAGCTTCAAGGTGTACAATTGGACAATGTCACACTCTATGTTGTTGGTTGATATGTCTCAAACATATTGACAATTTTTGTATGATTTGTGCTATACTACTATCAATTATAAACACTTTGGGTAAACTTTTATTGAATTTTATCAGACTAACATATTAATCTAGTGCCTAGTGCCAGTTCATGATGGATGGAACCCAGTTCTCGGTCATCCAAAAGACAGGATCAGTCGGATGACCTACTGTCGGCTGAGTCCCATGATACCCGACTGTTACTAGTGGTACTTATTGCATGTGTAAGGCTGGTCATAGTGGGAGTAACTTGGCAAGTAACATAACACACCCCAAGAAAACTTTGCTTACACGGCATGTAGTTAATGAGGAGAGAGATCACTACTAGGGAAAAGCCTAGCAGTAGCGCGGGTTTTAGGCCAATCAGTAGCGCGGGTGGGAGCGCTACTGGTACGGTGCTACAGCTAAAGGTTAGAAGTAGCGTGGGTCAACCCACGCTACTGATATATCGACTTAGTAGTAGCACTTTCCCAAGCAGTGCTACTGGTAATTAATAGTAGCACTTCTACCAGCCCGCGCTACTACTATTATTCCGTATTTTATTTCTTTTTTATTTCATGTTGTATTCATACACCTTTATACAAGTTTTCATACAACAGTAATTTAGAGATTGCTTTTACATCATAATGAGTTATTACATCACGGGGTGAAAGAACCGTCCATCCACTTGAAACTAATCTACGGTTCTTTCACCCAATGATATAATAAATATGATCATCATATCATTAACAACTTATCATCATAATACATCTTTGTCATATAACACCTCCTCATGATCATCGTTTTCATCAATGAGACATCACATAGCAAGTTGGTCACTAGTCATAATCACAACTACTCATCATCATCTACTCTAACACATTGTACCACATAATAAACTTTATACCTCATAGGACCTACTACATTCTCTTAAGACCTAATATATTCTCTTAGGTAAAATAGCATAAAACAAGATAGCCCCTGACTCTCCATTATGGAGAATGGATATTATCCTGTCTCCAATTCTTGCCTTTCGCACAATGTTGCTTCCAAGTACCTCCTTACGACTGTTCATACATTTTTTTCCATTCTTTGATTTTTCATGTCTTCACTGGTTTTAGAAATCCGATATGGACAGGTGAGATTCGTAGGATAACTTGGTTGTATGTTCAAAACATCAAGGCAACCATTCTGATACATCAGATGAGGCACACAATCCTTCGGGATTTTCTGTTGAAAAACATAGTAATAACTTCATAGTTAGCAATGTAGTTCAGTTTTAGAAGTATGTAAAAGATGCACAAATGTCGTAATAGTAAAAAAATCTTACCATGGCATCTCCATGGATGTTACTGTGGTTCAATACGCGCACTAGTGGCGCGTATTGACCATAATGTGGAGGAGTTCCATAATAAACATTGTAATTCTCAAGTTCAGTACAAAATGCGATCAGATGATTTTTCTCCTTATAAGTTAATTCAGAGCCATCGGTGTAGTGGGTTTTGTCTACCATCCTCCGCACATTATTTGAATAATGAAAATAAGTTGTCAACTATTTTGAAATAGACAATATAAATTAGTTAATAACTATGTTTGAGAAACTCACATGTCGGTAGAATTGGAAGCGTATCAACAAGGACCCAAATATCCATATTGTTTTGCTCGATGTGAGGATCACAAAGATCCATGGTGACAATCATATCCTCATAAAAACCATACATCTTACAAAGTGCTTCCCAATTTTGGCAACCAAAATGGGTTACGCTCTGAGAATTGTACAGATTTACTTCAAAATCAACATCATAATGGGTCCTTAGATGTATTTTCTTTGTTTCAAAATTTTCATGGTCTTCAAAACCCATCCTCTCCAAGACATAGCGTCTTGCATGGCATGGGATAAGCTAGTTGAATTGTAAAAGATGAAAATTACACGTTGAAATAGTTGAAGTCGTGCTTAATACGAAAAAAAACACTTGTCGTCATTGCGTACCGTTTCAACATCGAAGGTCTCCTGGGGCTTAATGCTGAAGCGCTGATCTTCATCCAGGTGAGGCCTGTCGAACACACCTCGGTCGTCGTTGCACCAGCCGCACTCCCCTGGGAGACTTTCGCCGTCCGAGTACGACATTTCCTATGTTCATAATTCAAAGATTAAACTTGTACAATTAAATATATGTACTACAAAAACTAAGTCATGCCAAAATTCACGAAAAAACACAGCATGACCTTTGCTAAAAAAGGACATATCGAGCGCCTGAAATTTGCCGGAACAGAAATTAATCAACACTCTGGCAAAACATAGGCCACTCGAAGGTGTAACCTGCTAACATGACCATTGATGGTCATTGCATCATCATATGAGCATTCAAACTTGATGGTCATTGCATTTCAATGGTTGAAAATATGAGCAAAAACATTTCAAAATATCTTATATGACTCATATTGACATGGAGATTTGGCTGGTCTCACCTCGAGCTCAGAGGGGGTTGGGGACGAGGACGACAGCGGGGATGATGGAGGGGCTCCTAGATTTTTGCAAAAACAAAAACCATATAAGCTATCAACTAATCAAATGCATACGTCTTGCATAGTGGGGTCCAATTTGAGCATTCAAAATAGGAGTACTTCTCCAATTTGAGCATTCAATAAGCAAAATAAAATTGTAAAATAAATAAGTATTCAAATTAGCATGCATTCAATAAGCAAAAGTAAATCATGTCTTGCGTCTGTACATCGTCGAATATTATCACTAATACATCCCGAATAGTATCATACATATAACATCACTAATACAACTAAAACCCTAGCTTAAGACGGGTATCGACGCGGGCGGTGGACACCCAAAGAGAAGGAACCATCACAAGATCATAGCTCCAGTGAGATCCTTGGAGAACCTGCCAGGTATTGGAGAACCTGTGCTCCAACGCAAACAAGTAGCGACGGACGTGCGCGTCCTCCTCACTGACACGGTGACATACCACCTCCGCGGAGTCCTCAAGCGTCTGCACCGTCACTGGCCCACGCGACCGCCACCAAAGAAGGTTCGATTCAACGATGGGCTAGCTCCTCACCAAGCTGTGCCCCCTGGTAGGTAGCGCCTCCCAGTACCAGCCCGATGGAGCCCAGTCCCGGACATGGCCCATCTGGTCAAGTAGGTGTCCTCTGCCGAGTCGACGACGAGGATGCGGGATAGGCATCGTCGACGTCGATGCGGGAATAATTTCTTTAACTAAAAAAATAACAACAAATGTGACATGTTCAACTAGTTCTATTAATTCAACTAGTTCTTACTAAAAATAAACTTACCTATAAATAAAAATAAACTAGTACTTACTAAAAAATAAACTATTTCAACTAGTTATATTATTTTTAATACTAAAAATACACTAGTTCTATCAATTCAATTAGTTCTTACTAAAAACACTAGTTCAACTAGTTCTATTAAATTTCTTACTAATTCTATTAAACACTATTGCCCTAGTTCTTACTAACTAATTAGTGTTGGGGAACATAGTAATTTCAAAAAAAATCCTACGCACACGCAAGATCATGCTGATGCATAGCAACGAGAGGGGAGAGTATCGTCTATGTACCCTCATAGACCGTAAGCGGAAACGTTATGAGAACGCGGTTGATGTAGTCGTACGTCTTCATGATCCGAACGATCCAAGTAGCGAACGTACAGCACCTCCGAGTTCAGCACACGTTCAGCTCGATGACGTCCCACGAACTCCGATCCACAGGAGAGTTCGTCAGCACGACGGCGTGATGACGATGATGATGTTGCTACCGACGCAGGGATTCACCTAAGTACCGGTATGATATGATCGAGGTGGATTATGGTGGAGGGGGGCACCGCACACGGCTTGGAACAATCAACTTGTGTGTCCTAGGGTGCCCCCTGCCCCCGTATGTAAAGGAGCAAGGGGGAGGCCGCCCGGCCCTTGCTGGGCGCGCCAGGAGGAGGAGTCCTCCTCCTAGTAGGAGTAGGACTCCCCTTTCCCACTCCTACTAGGAGGGGGAAAGGAAGGACGAGAGGGAGAAGGAAAGGGGGGCGCCCCCCCCCTTCCCTAGTCCAATTCGGACCAGAGGGGGAGGGGGCGCGTGGCCTGCCCTAGCCGGCCCTATCTCTCTCCACTAAGGCCCAAGTGGCCCATTACTTCTACCGGGGGGTTCCGGTAACCCTCCGACACTCTGGTTTTCTCCGAAATCACCCGGAACACTTGCGGTGTCCGAATATAGTCGTCCAATATATCAATCTTTATGTATTGACCATTTTGAGACTCCTCGTAATGTCCGTGATCACATCCGGGACTCCGAACTACCTTTAGTACATCAAATCACATAAACTCATAATACCGACCGTCACCTAACGTTAAGCGTGTGGACCCTACGGGTTCGAGAACTATGTAGACATGACCGAGACACGTCTCTGGTCAATAACCAATAGCGGAACCAGGATGTTCATATTGGCTCCTACATATTCTATGAAGATCTTTATCGGTCAAACCATATAACAACATACGGTGTTCCCTTTGTCATCGGTATGTTACTTGCCCGAGATTCAATTGTCGGTATCTCAATACCTAGCTCAATCTCGTTACCGGCAAGTCTCTTTACTCGTTCTGTAATGCATCATCCCGCTACTAACTCATTAGTTGCATTGCTTGCAAGGCTTATAGTGATGTGCATTACCGAGAGGGCCCAGAGATACCTCTCCGACAATCGGAGTGACAAATCCTAATCTTGATCTATGCCAACTCAACAAGTACCATCGGAGACACGTGTAGAGCACCTTTATAATCACCCAGTTACGTTGTGACATTTGGTAGCATGCAAAGTGTTCCTCCGGTAATCGGGAGTTGCATAATCTCATAGTCATAGGAACATGTATAAGTCATGAAGAAAGCAATAGTAGTAAACTAAAACGATCAAGTGCTAAGTTAACGGAATGGGTCAAGTCAATCACATCATTCTCCTAATGATGTGATCTTGTTTATCAAATGAAAACTCATGTCTATGGTTAGGAAACATAACCATCTTTGATCAACGAGCTAGTCAAGTAGAGGCATACTAGTGACACTCCGTTTGTCTATGTATTCTCACATGTATTATGTTTCCGGTTAATACAATTCTAACATGAATAATAAACATTTATCATGAAATAAGGAAATAAATAATAACTTTGTTATTGCCTCTAGGGCATATTTCCTTCAGTCTCCCACTTACACTAGAGTCAATAATCTAGATTACACAGTAATGATTCTAACACCCATGGAGCCTTGGTGTTGATCATGTTTTGCTCGTGAGAGAGGCTTAGTCAACGGGTCTTCAACATTCAGATCTGTATGTATCTTGCAAATCTCTATGTCTCCCACCTGGACTTGATCGCGGATGGAATTGAAGCGTCTCTTGATGTGTTTGGTTCTCTTGTGAAATCTGGATTCCTTTGCCAAGGCAATTGCACCAGTATTGTCACAGAAAGATTTTCATTGGACCCGATGCACTAGGTATGACACCTAGATCGGATATGAACTCCTTCATCCAGACTCCATCATTTGCTGCTTCTGAAGGAGCTATGTACTCCGCTTCACACGTAGATCCCGCCACGAAGCTTTGTTTAGAATTGCTCCAACTGACAGCTCCACCGTTCAATATAAACACGTATCCGGTTTGCGATTTAGAATCGTCCGGATCAGTGTCAAAGCTTGCATCGACGTAATCATTTACGACGAGCTCTTTGTCACCTCCATAAACGAGAAACATATCCTTAGTCCTTTTCAGGTATTTCAGGATGTTCTTGACCGTTGTCCAGTGATCCACTCCTGGATTACTTTGGTACCTCCCTGCTAACCTAATTGCAAGGCACACAACTGGTCTGGTACACAGCATTGCATACATGATAGAGCCTATGGCTGAAGCATAGGGAACATATTTCGTTTTCTCTCTATCCTCTGGAGTGGTCGGGCATTGATTCTTACTCAACTTCACACCTTGTAACACAGGCAAGAACCCTTTCTTAGCTTGATCCATTTTGAACTTCTTCAAAACTTTATCAAGGTATGTGCTTTGTGAAAGTCCAATTAAGTGTCTTGATATATCTCTATAGATCTTGATGCCCAATATATAAACAGCTTCACCGAGGTCTTTCATTGAAAAACTCTTATTCAATTGTCCTTTTATGCTATCCAAAAATTCTATATCATTTCCAATCAACAATATGTCATCCACATATAATATTAGAAATGCTACATAGCTCCCACTCACTTTCTTGTAAATACAGGCTTCTCCAAAAGTTTGTATAAAACCATATGCTTTGATCACACTATCAAAATGTTTATTCCAACTCCGAGAGGCTTGCACCAGTCCATAAATGGATCGCTGGAGCTTGCACACTTTGTTAGCACCCTTTGGATCGATAAAACCTTTAGGTTGCATCATATACAACTCTTCTTCCAGAAATCCATTCAGGAATGCAGTCTTCACATCCATTTGCCAAATTTCATAATCATAAAATGCGGCAATTGCTAACATGATTCGGACGGACTTAAGCATTGCTACTGGTGAGAAGGTCTCACCGTAGTCAACTCCTTGAACTTGTTGAAAACCTTTCGCAACAAGTCGAGCTTTGTAGACAGTAACGTTACCGTCAGCGTCAGTCTTCTTCTTGAAGATCCATTTATTCTTGATGGCTTGCTGATCATCGGGCAAGTCAACCAAAGTCCACACTATGTTCTCATACATGGATCCCATCTCAGATTTCATGGCCTCAAGCCATTTTGCGGAATCTGGGCTCATCATCGCTTCCTCATAGTTCGTAGGTTCTTCATGGTCAAGTAACGTGACCTCCAGAACAGGATTACCGTACCACTCTGGTGCGGATCTTACTCTGGTTGACCTACGAGGTTCGGTAGTAACTTGATCTGAAGTTTCATGATCATTATCATTGGCTTCCTCACTAATTGATGTAGGTGTCACACGAACCAGTTTCTGTGATGGACTAATTTCCAATAAGGGAGCAGGTACAGTTACCTCAAAAAGTTCTACTTTCCTCCCACTCACTTCTTTCAAGAGAAACTCCCTCTCTAGAAAGGATCCATTCGTAGCAACAAATGTCTTGCCTTCGGATATGTGATAGAAGGTATACCCAACAGTCTCCTTTGGGTATCCTATGCAGACACATTTCTCCGATTTAGGTTCGATCTTATCAGGTTGAAGCTTTTTCACATAAGCATCGCACCCCCAAACTTTAAGAAACGACAACTTTGGCTTCTTGCCAAACCATAGTTCATAAGGCGTCATCTCAACGGATTTAGATGGTGCCCTATTTAACGTGAATGGAGCTGTCTCTAAAGCATAACCCCAAAACGATAGCAGTAAATCAGTAAGAGACATCATAGATCGCACCATATCTAATAAAGTACGATTATGACGTTCGGACACACCATTACGCTGTGGTGATCCGGGTGGCGTGAGTTGAGAAACTATTCCGCATTGTTTCAAATGAAGACCAAACTCGTAACTCAAATATTCTCCTCGATGATCAGATCGTATAAACTTCATTTTCTTGCTATGATGATTTTCCACTTCACTCTGAAATTCTTTGAACTTTTCAAATGTTTCAGACTTATGTTTCATCAAGTAGATATACCCATATCTGCTCAAATCATCTGTGAAGGTGAGAAAATAATGATACACGCTACGAGCCTCAACATTCATCGGACCACATACATCAGTATGTATGATCTCCAACAAATCTGTTGCTCGCTCCATAGTTCCGGAGAACGGTGTTTTAGTCATCTTTCCCATGAAGCATGGTTCGCAAGTACCAAGTGATTCCAAAAGTCCATCAGAATGGATTTTTTTCATGCGCTTTACACCAATATGACCTAAACGTCAGTGCCACAAATAAGTTGCACTATCATTATCAACTCTGCATCTTTTGGCTTCAACATTATGAATATGTGTATCACTACTATCGAGATTCATTAAAAATAGACCACTCTTCAAGGGTGCATGACCATAAAAGATATTACTCATATAAATAGAACAACCATTATTCTCTGATTTAAATGAATAACCGTCTCGCATCAAACAAGATCCAGATATAATGTTCAAGCTCAATGCTGGCACCAAATAACAATTATTCAGGTCTAAAACTAATCCCGAAGGTAGATGTAGAGGTAGCGCGCCGACGGCGATCACATCGACTTTGGAACCATTTCCCACGCGCATTGTCACCTCGTCCTTAGACAATCTTTGCTTAATCCGTAGTCCCTATTTCGAGTTGCAAATATTAGCAACAGAACCAATATCAAATACCCAGGTGCTACTGCGAGCTTTAGTAAGGTACACATCAATAACATGTATATCACATATACCTTTGTTCACCTTGCCATCCTTATTATCCGCCAAATACTTGGGGCAGTTCCGCTTCCAGTGACTAGTCCATTTGCAGTAGAAGCACTCAGTCTCAGGCTTAGGTCCAGACTTGGGTTTCTTCTCTTGAGCAGCAACGTGTTTGTCGTTCTTCTTGAAGTTCCATTTCTTCTTCCCTTTACCCTTTTCTTTGAAACTGGTGGTCTTGTTGACCATCAACACTTGATGCTCCTTCTTGATTTCTACCTCCGTAGCCTTTACCATTGCGAAGAGCTCAGGAATTGTCTTATGCATCCCTTGCATGTTATAGTTCATCACGAAGCTCTTGTAGCTTGGTGGCAGTGATTCAAGAATTCTGTCAATGACACTATCATCCGGAAGATTAACTCCCAGTTGAATCAAGTGATTGCAGTACCCAGACATTCTGAGTATATGTTCACTGACAGAACTATTCTCCTCCATTTTGCAGCTGTAGAACTTATTGGAGATCTCATATCTCTCAATCCGGGCATTTGCTTGAAATATTAACTTCAACTCCTGGAACATCTCATATGCTCCATGACGTTCAAAACGCCATTGAAGTCCCGGTTCTAAGCCGTAAAGCATGTCACACGGAACTATCGAGTAGTCATCAGCTTTGCTTTCCCAGACGTTCATAACATCTGGTTCAGCTCCTGTAGCAGGTTTGGCACCTAGTGGTGCTTCCATGATGTAATTCTTCTGTGCAGCAATGACAATAATCCTCAAGTTACGAACTCAGTCCGTGTAATTGCTACCATCATCTTTCAACTTTGCTTTCTCAAGGAACGCATTAAAATTCAACCAAACAACAGCATGGGCCATCTATCTACAACAACATAGACAAGCAAAATACTATCAGGTACTAAGTTCATGATAAATTAAAGTTCAATTAATCATATTGCTTAAGAACTCCCACTTAGACAGACATCCCTCTAATCATCAAAGTGATCACGTGATCCAAATCAACTAAACCATGACTGATCATCACGTGAAAATGGAGTAGTTTTCAATGGTGAACATCACTATGTTGATCATATCTACTATATGATTCACGCTCGACCTTTCGGTCTCAATGTTCCGAGGCCATATCTGTATATGCTAGGCTCGTCAAGCTTAACCCGAGTATTTTTGCGTGTGCAAAACTGGCTTGCACCCATTGTATGTGAACGTAGAGCTTATCACACCCGATCATCACGTGGTGTCTCGGCACGACGAACTTTGGCAATGGTGCATACTCAGGGAGAACACTTGTACCTTGAAATTTAGTGAGAGATCATCTTATAATGCTACCGTCAATCAAGCAGAATAAGATGCATAAAGGATAAACATCACATGCAATAATTATAAGTGATATGACATGGCCATCATCATCTTGTGCCTTTGATCTCCATCTCCAAAGCACTATCATGATCACATCGTCACCGGCGCGACACCTTGATCTCCATCGTATCATCATTGTCATCTCGCCACTATTGCTTCTACGACTATCGCTACCGCTTAGTGATAAAGTAAAGCAATTACAGGGCGATTGCATTGCATACAATAAAGCGACAACCATATGGCTCCTGCCAGTTGCCGATAACTACGTTACAAAACATGATCATCTCATACAATAAAATATAGCATCATGCCTTGATCATATCAAATCACAACATGCCCTGCAAAAACAAGTTAGACATCCTCTACTTTGTTGTTGCAAGTTTTACGTGGCTGCTACGGGCTGAGCAAGAACCGTTCTTACCTACGCATCAAAACCACAACGATATTTCGTCAAGTTAGTGTTGTTTTAACCTTCAACAAGGACCGGGCGTAGTCACACTCGGTTCAACTAAAGTTGGAGAAACTGACACCGCCAGCCACCTGTGTGCAAAGCACGTCGGTAGAACCAGTCTCGCGTAAGCATACGCGTAATGTCGGTTCGGGCCTCTTCATCCAACAATACCGCCGAGCCAAAGTATAACATACTGGTAAGCAGCATGACTTGTATCGCCCACAACTCACTGTGTTCTACTCGTGCATATAACATCTACGCATAAACCTGGCTCGGATGCCACTGTTGGGAAACGTAGTAATTTCAAAAAAAATCCTACGCACACGCAAGATCATGGTGATGCATAGCAACAAGAGGGGAGAGTGAAAGTGCAACTATCCCTAGGTGGTTTTGGTAATTCATAACAACATATAGCTCATTGAGCTAATGCTATTCCAAGATGATTATTTCAGGAAAGCTCAATGATTGGCATGGCCTGGATGTGAAAGTGGAACCCTCAAAATGCTAAGGACAAAGGATTGGCTCAAGCTCAAAAGCTCAAGACTCTTCATTTTATATTTTAGTGATCCAAGATCACATTGAGTCTTTAGGAAAAGCCAATACTATCAAGGAGGGATGAGGTGTTGCTTAATGAGCCTCTTGCTTCATGTGCTTAGTTATATGCTCCAAAACCCTAACTACTTTCCCATATCCACATATGACCTAAACTCTAAGCCAAACTCGGTCCTACCAATTCTTCCTATCCGACGCCACCGAGTTTTCACGTGTCATTAGCCACTGCCAAACCCTAGCAATTCGGTCCTACCGATAGGGATCTCGGTCTCACCGAGATGGGGTTGCAAACTCTTTGTTTCCCTTTCGTAACTTTTCGGTCTCACCGAAAGAGCGAATCGGTCCCACCGAGATTGCAATGTAAACTCAGTGTTTCCCCTTTGTAACTTTTCGGTCTCACCGAGTTCCACTCGGTCTCACCGAAAGAGCAAATCGGTCCCACCGAGTTTGCCTGACCAACTCTCTGGTTAGCTAATTACCAAATTCGGTCTCACCGAGTTTGTGTAATCGGTCTCACCGAGATTACGTTATGCCCAAACCCTAACCATATCGGTCCTACCGAGTTGCATGTCAGTCCCACCGAAAATCACTAACGGTCACTAGGTTTACATTTTTGGTCCGACCGAGTTTATTGATTTGGTCCCACCGAGATTGGAAAACTGTGTAACGGTTGGATTTTGTGTGGAGGCTATATATACCCCTCCACCTCCTTCTCATTCGAGGAGAGAGCCATCATAACACACACACACCATTCCAACTCATATGTTCTGAGAGAGAACCACCTACTCTTGTGTTGAGACCAAGACATTCCATTCCTACCATATGAATCTTGATCTCTAGCCTTCCCAAGTTGCTTTCCACTCAAATCTTCTTTCCACCAAATCCAAATCCTATGAGAGAGAGTTGAGTGTTGGGGAGACTATCATTTGAAGCACAAGAGCAAGGAGTTCATTACCTACACACCATTTGTTACTTCTTGGAGAGTGGTGTCTCCTAGATTGGCTAGGTGTCACTTGGGAGCCTCCGACAAGATTGTGGAGTTGAACCAAGGAGTTTGTAAGGGCAAGGAGATCGCCTACTTTGTGAAGATCTACCACTAGTGAGGCAAGTCCTGTGTGGGCGATGGCCATGGTGGGATAGACAAGGTTGCTTCTTCGTGGACCCTTTGTGGGTGGTTGCTTCTTCGTGGACCCTTCGTGGGTGGAGCCCTGTGTGGACTCGCGCAACCGTTACCCTTGGGTGGAGCCCTGTGTGGACTCGCGCAACCGTTACCCTTCATGGGTTGAAGTCTCCATCAACGTGGATGTAGGATAGCACCACCTATCCGAACCACGGTCCGAACCACGGGAAAAAAATCCGTGTCTCCAATACGTTTTGAATTCTAAACCCTTCCCTTACATTCTCTAAGTTGCATGCTTTCCGCTGCCAATACTCTTTCATGCTTGGCTTGAATGTGTGGATGATTGTTGACTTCCCTAAAATAGCTAAAATCTGCCAAGAACTAAAATTGGGAAAAGGTTAAGTTTTATTTGGTCAAGTAGTCTAATCACCCCCCCCTCTAGACATACTTTCGATCCTACATACTTTCGATCCTACAAGTGGTATCAGAGCCTTGGTATCCATTTTCTTGATCTCCATAGCTTTTTGTGGTCATAGCCTTGGTTTCACAACCTAGGAGAGTATGGCGTCTAGCGAGGGAAATTACCACCGTAGAGGTCCTTACTTTGATGGTACTAATTTTGCTAGTTGGAAGCATAAAATGAAAATGCATATTATTGGACATAACCCCACCGTTTGGGCTATTGTGTGTGTTGGTTTGCAAGGTGACTTCTTTGATGGGAGAGAACCAAACCATGAAGCTACCGCGGATGAGTTGAAGATGTTGCAATATAATGCTCAAGCTTGTGATATTCTCTTCAACGGATTATGCCCCGAAGAATTCAACAAAATCAGCCGTCTTGAGAATGCAAAGGAAATTTGGGACACTTTGATTGATATGCACGAAGGTACCGACTCCGTCAAGGAATCCAAGTTGGATGTGCTTCAAAGCCAACTTGACAAGTTTAAGATGAAGGATGGTGAAGGTGTCGCTGAAATGTACTCTAGGCTTGCTCTCATCACAAATGAGATTGCCGGCTTAGGAAGTGAAGAGATGACCGATAGATTCATCATCAAGAAGATTCTAAGAGCCTTGGATGGAAAATATGATACCGTGTGCACATTGATCCAAATGATGCCCAATTACAAAGATCTCAAGCCAACGGAGGTGATTGGAAGAATTGTTGCTCATGAGATGTCACTTAAGGATAAAGAGGAACTTCACAACAAATAAAGTGGTGCCTATAAAGCCTCATGTGAAGCCCCTACATCATCAAGTGAGAAACAAGACTTGAATGAAGAATTGAGCTTAATGGTGAAGAACTTCAACAAGTTCTACAAGAGTAGAAGCAAAGATAGAAGCTTCAAGTCAAGGTCCTACAATGACAAAAGATCTTCTAGTCGAGAGCGAAACTGCTACAATTGTGGAAGACCCGGACACTATTCCAATGAGTGTACGGCTCCCTACAAGAGAAGAGAAGATTCTCCAAGAAGAAGAAGCAAAGAATCACCACCAAGAGAGAGAAGGAGTAGAGATGATCGTTATGAACGAAGATACTCACGGAGAAGCAAGGATTCGGAAAGGAAGGAAAAATCATCAAGGAGCTACACAAGACAAAGACATCAAGCTCATGTTGGTGAATGGGTATCCGGCTCCGACTCCGACAGCCACTCCGAGAGAAGTTATCACTCCGACTCCGAAGATACTCAAGATGAAGGTGTTGCCGGTCTAGCACTTGTGTCAACCAACTCCTACGACATATTTGACTCACCAAATGAAGGAATTGGAAGATGCTTCATGGCCAAAGGTCCTAAGGTAACACACCCCGAGTATGTTGATTTCAATAGTGATGAAGATGACTTGTTAGGTGATGATTTGCTTGTTGACAACTCTAGTGATGAATACTATGATGAAATGTCAATTAAACATGCTAATCAAGATAAAACGAATGACAATGATAAGGAGAAGATTGAGGCCCTAACTAAAGAACTAAACACTCTTAAGTTATCTCATGAAACCATCTTCGAAGATCATCGAGAACTTTTAAGAGCTCATGAGAAATTACACTTTGAAAAGCTCAATCTTGAGCAAGAGCATGAGTTCTTAAAAGCAATCAATGATGATCTCCGCAAGAAAAGTTCTTCTTACATTGCCAAGCGTTTACTCTTATCTACTTACATGCCTCAAGTCAAGTCTAGTAACAAGAAAGATTCCTCCTCTAGCAGTAACAATGATCATGCTAAATCCAATATTGTTGATTCTAGTAGTTCTCTTGATTCCACTAATGATTCTCTTAGCCAAGTTACACTTGAGCAAGAAAATAGTTTATTGAAGGGAATTATAGAGAAAGGAGTGTACAAAAGCCTTGCCGGGAGTAAGCAATTCGAGGAAATTGTGCGCAAGCAAGGAATGCACTAGAAGAATCAAGGTGTTGGTTTTGAACGAAAGTTCAATGCCAATGGAGTTGAGTGGGAAGAAGATCAATACCCCAAGACAAAGTTTGTTCCTCAACAAGAGAAGTATACTTCTTTCAAGGGGACACAAGCTCAAGATGATCTTCCACCACAAGACTACAAGCAAAAAGGCAAGGACAAGCTTCAAGAGGAAATTGATGCATTTGAAGAAGCTCCTAAGGCCTTAGTCAAGTGGATCCCCAAGACTACTTCAAGTTCCACTTCATCAAGTACGACTACAACTCCAAGGATTCCCATCAAGATGATGTGGATCCAAAAGAAGAAGAACTAGAGAGTTCTTGAGGGTGACTCCGCCAACATACTTCACTCTTATCATTTTGGCAAGAACAAGTGCAATCAACTTCCACATCTTGCACTAGTTCAAGGAGTCACAAACCCTCTTGTTGGTAAGACAAGGGACAAGGTAACCTAAAAGTTTTCATGGACATCATCTTGTGTGTGCATCACTCTATGTCTATGGATATCCTTGTTTGTTCCTTGTGGGACTAACCCATGTAGGTATTCAAAGTGCAATTCACTCAAATGGATAGCTCCAAGTGATCTACATCAACATTGAGCATCCACATCTTCAACATCTACATGAAGTCATCATCGACAAAACCCAAGGTTACTTCATCCCTCTTAGGGGGGATATCACATCTAGGGGGAGCTTTACTCTAAGACTTGAGCTAAAGCAACTCTAAAGATGTGAACACAACAATGCTTTATGTAAAAGTGGTAACCCCACTTGATCTTAAACGATGAGTATGACCTATGATCAAGTGCTCTCACTTGACTCCTAAGTCAATATACTCATATATAGATGACCTTGTCATCGCAAATTGCTTGATAGATGCTAGAATTGGTTGTGAATGCTTTGTCACATATTTCATTTGCCATCTTATTGTGTGAGCATGCTGGTTGCATTTTTTACTCATTCGAGGACATCCACTTGTTGTTTTGATTGTTTGGTTTTATCTTCTTCTGCCAAGTGGATGGACAAGAATGCCTAAGAACCTCCCCTTGCTATCTATGCTTTTCTCGTCTCAAACTCTATTCATGCTGCATCACAAAACTTGATCAAGTCAGATTCGAACCACTCTGTGTGAGGAGCGCTCGGAGTCCCCGATTCGTCATAGACTTAAACTTCCAAAACCTCTTTATGATTCTCGGTTTGACCTATACCCCACTTTCAGTCCTACCGAGATCATTAAGTTGATCTAGGTTTTTGATCTCGGTGCAACCGATTTGAACATTTCGGTCACACCGAGTTTCAGTAACTGCACGCAGTTATGAATCTCGGTGCCACCGAGTTGTTCCACTCGGTCACACCGACAGGGTCGGGCTATATACAGCCACGGGCAAAATTTTGGAAATTTCTCCGAACCCCTTCGCCCGCGCGATAGCCTGCTCTGCCCTCGTGGTCTCCGGATCGTCTTCTCGCCGCCAGCCGCCTCCAGTAGCTGGTCTCCGTCGCCGTCAACGGGAATTCTGCCCCGCCGTTGCCGCCGTAGCAAGTCCCCGCCGAACTAGGGTATGGACTTGATCTTTGTGCTATTCTCCAATCTGATTCCTAGCACATTGTGTTCTTCATGATTCTTGCCACGATTGAAACACTCCTATCCAGTCAAAACGCCCGTAGATTAGCTTTGATTCGAAAATTCTAGGTTTAGGTTTCCGCCGAAACCATCTCGGACCCACCGAGTTGAAAAACTCGGTCCCACCGATTTGGCTTATGCCATTGCACAAGTGAGACTCGGTCTGACCGAGAATTACTTATCGGTGTGACCGATTTTGGAACTCTGTGAAACCCTAGCAGTCTCAGTGCCACCGAACTGTGACTCGGTCCAACCGAGTTCACTAGTTTAGGTTCCAAAACTGCTTCGGTATCACCGAGTTTGAAAATCGGTAGATCCGAGATGATTTCAGTGGGAAACTAAAACTAAGTTTTTGGATCATTCTTTTGCAAAAATCTCTGCATTTTGTGATGCTCATCCTTTTCTACCTCATCTATAAACTGTTCACAGGGTCAGCAGTCAGTTTGCAGCATGTCTGATCAAAGTGATAGCCAGAATGTGTCAGAACAGCAAGTGGTAATGAGTGAGGGCACTAGTCCCTCCAGTTCTTCTGATGAAGGCAGCAGGAGCACTCCTAGCAACCTGCCAAAGGCTGCCACGAGACAGAGGAAGAAGAGGACTTTTGATTCCGAAGATGAAGATTATGTGGCAGAGGAAGAGGCCACTTCCAAGAGAGTTGAGCCAGCTCAAGGCACTAAGCCAGGCCTGAAAATCAAAAGGCCAGCAGGCAGGCAGCCAATGTCAAAGGCCAGAATGTCAACTGAGAAGCCCATAGAGCCAGTTGCAGCTGAGGGCAAGAAAAGAAAGGAAAGGGTGAAGAAGACTGTGGCTAGAGTGCTTGGCAAAGCTTCCATCATGGAAGAAGAAGAAGAAGAGGTAGCTGCACCAGCACCCAAGGCACCCAAGCTAATGGGTGATGCCATAAAGTCAGGGGCTACTGCATCTAAGCCCAAAGCTGCCTCCAAGCCCAAGTCTGCACCCAAGAGGAATACAAGGAGCATTCCTGCAGCTGAGAAGAACAAGGCCCCAGTGCCTGACTATTGCTGAAGAAGAGGAAGAGAATGTCCTAAGGAAGCTAAAGCCCAAGATCCCAGACTACAACGATGCTCATCCTGTGGCTGAGGATATGAAGCTTAGGAGAGATTCAGGGCTAAGGAAGTGGAGAGAATAAGACCCGTATGCTTCAAGGAGAAGACAGCAGTTGACTACAGGTTTCACACCAAGGAGCAGCAGGATTTTTATGAGACAGTGCTGCTAGATAAGAAGCCCATTGTCTGTGATATGCGATGGGTTGATTGGACATACATCAAGGACAATGAGGAGCACTACCCAGGAGTTCAGGACAGCTTCAAGGCATGTGGAGTAGAGGACTTTGTTGGGCAGAAGCTCACAAAGTGGAACGAGGAACTCATCATGCAGTTCTACTCCACAGCTCACTTTTATCCAGATGGGAGGATCACATGGATGTCTGAGGGTACGAGGTACCAATCCACTGTTGAGGAATGGGCACAGATCATTAATGCCCCAGAGGAGCAAGATGATGACTTGGATATCTATGCCAAGAAGAAGATGGACCACAACTCAATGTCAAATATGTACAAGGAGATCCCAAATGAAGCACTTGATACTTTCAAGTTTGGCTCAGTACATTACCTTCTGTCAGGGCTGCCCACTATCAATTGGATCTTGAGGCACACCTTATTGCCCAAGTCTGGAGATCACAAGATGATCAGAGGCCATGCTATCAACTTTCTACATGTGTTTGATGTGCCTCAGAAGTTCAAGGTGATGAGCCTCATAGTGGAAACAATCAAGAGGACTGCAGCAGACCAGAAGAGGAGTTGCGGATATGCCCCTCAGATCCAGGAGCTCATCAACTCTAAGATGGGCACAAGCATATACCTATTGGACAAGGAACACCTGCCCATCCGTCCATATTTTGAGGATAACCAAGTTATCATGACTGAGAACGAGCCATCATCTGCCCAAGCATACGCGAAGAAGGAGAAGGCAAGGAAGGAGAAAGCTGCCTAGATGCCAACTCAAGAGAAGGCATCTGAATACTTCTTGAAGACCAAACAAGAGCAGCTTGGTTACTTGATTGCATCCACGCTGAGGATTGAGCAAAGTCTGGCCACCCTCACTCAGAATCAGCAGAGCCTAGAGAGAATCATGGAACAGAAGTTCTATGACTTGGATGTTAAAGTAACGGAAGTTCAGTCTGCAGTGGAGCAGCTCCAGGAGGACATGCAGGAGAGGAGAGGCAGGACTACCACTCATGCCTTTGCCAGAGTGCCACGAGGCCCGAGGTCGTCTGCCGTGCCAGTTGCTGACACAAGAGCCACCACTTCAGCACCAGCTACAGCCTCAGTTCCACCAGCTCCAGCATCTACTTCAGCTCCAACTCCAGCGTCTACTTCAGCATCTACCGAAGCCTTCGTCCTTGGAGTGATCCGGACTCCACCACCACCAGAAGATCAAGCCTGAGCGTCGATCTAGCACTATGCATTTTCTAGGAACTTTTTGGTAACTTGTTGCCAAAGGGGGAGAAGATGTATAGATCATAGGCTTCGAGAGAGAGAGAGAGAGAGTGTGTGTTGCTTTTCTCTCTTGCTTTATTTGGTGGTTTTTCAAACTTGTTTGCTTTTGAGTGCTTGAGATACTACGTCATTATTTGTGAGACATTGATGATCATGTGTTTGATCATAAGCTACACTTAATATTTGCTTAATGCTATTATCATATCTATCTTGTGTGATCATTCACTATTCTTGGTGATGAGTGCATGTATTTCATTCTTATCATTTTAAGCGCTCCACCAAGATGTATGTGACATGGAAAAGTAACCCATGACTCTAACTCCTTGTGCATTTGCAGTCCAAAGCAAATTTTAAATATGCACAACTTTAGGGGGAGCTCTTACTTATCACATACTTCTCAAAGCGACGATATATTTCATGCTTATTATCATTTGTCGAAGCTTTGATCTATATGTTGTCATCAATTACCAAAAAGGGGGAGATTGAAAGTGCAACTATCCCTAGGTGGTTTTGGTAATTCATAAAAACATATAGCTCATTGAGCTAATGCTATTCCAAGATGATTATTTCAGGAAAGCTCAATGATTGGCATGGCATGGATGTGAAAGTGGAACCCTCAAAATGCTAAGGACAAAGGATTGGCTCAAGCTCAAAAGCTCAAGACTCTTCATTTTATATTTTAGTGATCCAAGATCACATTGAGTCTTTAGGAAAAGCCAATAGTATTAAGGAGGGATGAGGTGTTGCTTAATGAGCCTCTTGTTTCATGTGCTTAGTGATATGCTCCAAAACCCTCAACTACTTTCCCATATCCACATACGACCTAAACTCTAAGCCAAACTCGGTCCTACCGATTCTTCCTATCCGGCGCCACCGAGTTTTCACTTGTCATTAGCCACTGCCAAACCCTAGCAATTCGGTCCTACCGATAGGGATCTCGGTCTCACCGAGATGGGGTTGCAAACTCTTTGTTTCCCTTTCGTAACTTTTCGGTCTCACCGAAAGAGCGAATCGGTCCCACCGAGATTGCAATGTAAACTCAGTGTTTCCCCTTTGTAACTTTTCGGTCTCACCGAAAGAGCAAATCGGTCCCACCGAGTTTGCCTGACCAACTCTCTGGTTAGCTAATTACCAAATTCGGTCTCACCGAGTTTGTGTAATCG
>NC_053024.1:662527483-662541573 GCF_003073215.2 Triticum urartu | reverse complement strand
GAAGATGTATCAGGACCTCAAGCAAGCTTATTGGTGGATCGAATGAAGCGCGAGATTGCTCAATTCGTGAATGAATGTGATGTCTGCAGAAGAGTGAAGGCAGAACACCAAAGGCCAGCTGGTCTCCTCCAACCTCTTGCCATTCCAGAATGGAAGTTTGACCACATTGAGATGGACTTCGTGACTGGGTTTCCAAAGTCCAAGCGTGGCAATGATGCTATATTCGTTGTCATCGACAAACTCACTAAAGTGGCTCACTTTCTGCCTATCAAAGAGTCAATCACTGCAGCTCAATTGGCGGAACTCTATACCTCTCGATTGTCTCTCTGCACGGTATTCCACAAGTGATCTCTTCAGACCGTGGCAGCATCTTTACCTCCAAGTTTTGGGATTCTTTTCAGAAGGCCATGGGCACCAACATCCGCTTCAGCACAGCTTTCCATCCTCAAACTAGCGGTCAAGTCGAGCGTGTCAACCAGATTCTTGAAGATATGCTCAGGGCTTGTGTGATCTCCTTCGGCATGAAGTGGGAGGATTGTCTTCCATATGCTGAATTCTCCTACAACAACAGTTTTCAAGCAAGTTCGGGCAAGGCCCCATTCGAAAATTCTGTATGGCAGGAAGTGCCGTACCCCTCTCAACTGGTCTGAAACCGGTGAACGTCAGCTTCTGAAATGACTTAATCACAGAGGCAGAGGAAATGTGCAAAGTCATTCGAGATAACCTCAAAGCAGCCCAATCCCGCCAGAAGAGCTACTATGCAGTAAGCAATCCGATTTGGCTTTCGAGATCGGAGATCATGTTTACCTCCGCGTCTCTCCTATGAAAGGTACTCGTCGCTTCGGTATCAAAGGGAAGCTTGCTCCTAGATACGTGGGACCTTTCAAGATTGTCAGAAGAGAGGCGATCTCGCCTATCAACTCGAGCTTCCTTCAAACTTTGCAAATGTTCATGATGTGTTCCATGTCTGTCTCTCAGCTCCGAAAGTGCTTCAAGACTCCTGACCGCACCGCAACTTCGAGGACATTGAGCTCCAAGAAGATCTCTCTTATCGTGAGCACCCGTTGCTATTCTTGAAGAGACTGAACGCAAGACTCGCAACAAGTCAATCAAATTCCTCAAAGTCAAGTGGTCACACCATTCCGACCGTGAAGCTACCTGGGAACGCGAGGATCACCTCTTCTGAGTACCTCCTGAATCACCCTGGCGTTCTTTCAGTCCTAGATCTCGGGACGAGATCCTTTCGTAGTGGTGGATGTTGTAACACCCCTGATGTGATTTACCCAATATGTACTCCAACTCTTGCCGTTTCCGACCTTAAGTTATTTATTTTCTCGGGTTCGGATTTTTGTCTCCGTGTGTTGTTATCGTTGTCATGCATCTCATATCATGTCATCATGTGCATTGCATTGGCATACGTGTTCATCTCATGCATTTGAGCATTTTCCCCGTTGTCCGTTTTGCATTCCGGCGCTCC
The DNA here is from genome assembly GCF_003073215.2 of Triticum urartu. Lineage (NCBI taxonomy): Eukaryota > Viridiplantae > Streptophyta > Magnoliopsida > Poales > Poaceae > Triticum > Triticum urartu. The sequence continues at coordinate 662,540,096 of NC_053024.1, read as the reverse complement.
GTTCTCCTCCGGTGGCAAATTCTACCTTTCTTTTGTGTGTGGGGATTAAACATTTCCGGATTGGACCGAGACTTGCCAAGCGGCCTTGGTTTACTACCGGTAGACCGCCTGTCTAGTTTCACATCATTTGGATTTCGTTTGATACTCCAACGGTTAACCGAGGGACCGAAAAGGCCTCGTGTGTGTTGCAGCCCAACACCCCTCCAAGTTGGCCCAAAACCCACCAAAACCCTCTCCATCATCTAGAGCATTCGATCACGATCGCGTGGCCGAAAACCGCACCTCATTTGGACTCTCCTAGCTCCCTCTATGCCTATATATAGACCCCTCCTCTAAATTCGCGGATCCCCCTCCCAAACCCTAAAAAAGATCTCCTCCGCCGCCGCCGGACACGTCCACCGCCGCCGGACGTGTCCGCCCCGCTCCCCCCAGCCACTCTCCTCCTGCCATGCGTCCTGGCCTGTCCCCGCCGCCGCCGAGGCCCGCGCGGCCCGCCTCCGGCCCTCCCTGGCCCGAAGCCGACCGCCGCCCCGCGCCTCTTCCTCCTCGCGACGCTCGCCGCATCCCGCGCCGGTGCGTGCCCCGCCGCCGCCTCGCAGTCAATGCTGCCTCACCGCCGACGCGTTCCGGCCACCGCGTTCGCCCTCGCCGCGCTCCCCACCGGCCGGCCACTCCGTCCCGCCGCCACTCCGGCTCCCCGCCGGCCGGATCCGGCGAAATCCGGCCCGGGAGCACCCTCGCCGCCTTCATCCCCAACTCTGGCGGCCCACCTCCGGAACTGGCCAACCTCGTAAAGCGCGCCGCGATCCAGATCTGGCAGCTACAGTAAACCCTAACCGTGAGGTGGAATTTTCTTCTAAGTCCTCAAATTCTCAGATCCATATGTCCTTGTTCATCGCGCTATAACTTTGCATCCGTAGCTCCGTTTTGGGCATATAGCATATCAAAATGTTCGTCTCAGAGAGCACATCATTTCATCTCATTGCATCATTTTCATTTGAGTTCATCTTGATGACAGAAATGCTGTCAGAAGAGTGCTATTTGAGATATTTGTCAGATCTGCTGCTCCAATTAGATATTTGTCATTTTTGCCATGATTGTTGTGTGCATGATATGCCCCTGATCTCTACATATGTTTTGTTAAGGGTCTTGCCATCTTTCCAGAGGTGCAACCCATGTATTTTTGTGATGTGTGTGGTGACTAGCACAAGCTTGCAAAGTGAGGCATTTGCTAATGCTGATTTCAGGGACTTAGCATTTCCACCAAGTCCTTGAGCTGTTTATCTCATATGGCCATATGTTCATGTTGTTTCCTAGTGATCCGTGCCTTTTTTGAGGGTGATCAGTAAGGATGTTTTGTTAATCTTGTAGTGCTCTATCCATCCATATATTTGTTTGCAATTATGGAGCATCCTAGCTTGATTCAATCGAGCTCTACTTTTGTCATTTCGTGAATCTGGGAAGATTGTCTACTTGTTACCGATTTTGCCGATGATGTTGTAGTTGATCCGTGCATGCTATGCTATTTTTCTTGCCATGTCTAGCTTGTATTTTGTGTATTCCTGATGGGTGTATGCTTAGCTTGTCATGACATGCTCTGTAGTGAGCGCATCGAGCTCGTAAACATGCCTACTTGATATCTATTTCAGCATGCTCCAGTTTTCACTAAGTCTGAGAACTGATTATATTTTTGCCATGTTCACATGCTTGCAATTGTATTTTCTGATCCCTTTTGGCTCAAGGTCACTAAGGGAATTTTGTTAAGCTCTTTGAGTAGCTCCATGCCATGCTTTACTTTGCCATGTTCAGGTCCTATAGCATATAGTTTTCATGCTCCGAAGAGTTCTATCTGATCTGAAATTCCAGACAAGTGTTAATTTCATTATGTCTGAAATCTGTTTGTCAAATGCATTTTTGCCATGCTTGTTTGAACCTGTTAATGGATGAATTGGCCGTAGCTCAGTGCTAGACTTTTGTTACGCTTCTTGAATGCATCCCTGCCATGTATTTTTTATGCCATGTTTGGGTGATGTAGCATGTTCATCTTGTCGCATTTAGATGGCTACTTACTGTAAATCGCAGAACCTTTTCATATTTGAATTGCTTGCCATTTCCAAACTGTAACTCCGATTCCGGCATTCTTTATATCATTTTCAAGCGATTTCATCTCATATTTCCAGTGGCACACTTGGATTTCCAAGTTGAGGCCAGGTTCATGCATCCCTTGTCAAATCTTGCATATGCATCCCGCTTCGCATCCCGCATAACATACCATCTTTGCATCATATTGTTTGAGTTTGCACGTGGTTGATTGTGTCCTTGTTGCTTGTTTGTCTTGTTTGGGTAGAGCCGGGAGACGAGTTCGCTAACGAGGAGCCCGTTGAGTTTGCTTTCGAGGATCCACTCAACTCTGACAACTTTGCAGGCAAGATGATCATACCCTCGAAATCACTACTCTCTTTTCTTTGCTAGATGCTCGCTCTTTTGCTATGCCTATGCTACGATGCCTACCACTTGCTTATCATGCCTCCCAAATTGCCATGTTCAGCCTCTAACCCACCAAGTCCTAGCAAACCGTTGATTGGCTATGTTACCGCTTTGCTCAGCCCCTCTTGTAGCGTTGCTAGTTGTAGGTGAAGATTGGAGACCGTTCCTTGTTGGAACATTATTTACTTGTTGGGATATCATTATATTATCTTGTTATCTTAATAAATCTATATACTTGGTAAAGGGTGGAAGGCTCGGCCTCTCGCCTAGTGTTTTGTTCCACTCTTGCCGCCCTAGTTTCCGTCATATGGGTGTTATGTTCCCGGATTTTTGCGTTCCTTACACGGTTGGGTTATAATGGGAACCTCTTGATAGTTCGCCTTGATTAAAGCTTTTCCAGCAATGCCCAACCTTGGTTTTACCATTTGCCACCTAGCCTCTTTTTCCCTTGGGTTTCCGGAGCTCGAGGGTCATGTTATTTAAACCCCCCCAGGCCAGTGCTCCTCTGAGTGTTGGTCCAACCTAGAGCCCCTTGCTGCGCCACCTCGGGGAAACTCGAGGGCTAGTTTTAGTTGTACGGATTGCTCATCCGATTGTGCCCTGAGAACGAGATATGTGCACCTCCTATCAGGATTTGTCGGCACATTCGGGCGGTGTTGCTGGATTTGTTTTAACCTGTCGGAGTGTCTTGAAGAACCGAGGTACCGAGTCTGATCGGAACATCTCGGGAGGAGGTCTATTCCTTCGTTGACCGTGAGAGCTTGTCATGGGCTAAGTTGGGACTCCCCTGCAGGGATTTGAAACTTTTGAAATCCGTGCCCGCGGTTATGGGCAGATAGGAATTTGTTTATGTCCGGTTGTAGATAACTTGAACCTTAACTTAATTAAAATGAATCAACAGTGTGAGTTACGGTGATGGTCTCTTCTCGGCAGAGTCCGGGAAGTGAACACGGTGTTGGAGTAATGTTTGCGCAGGTTGTCCTCTAGTTTATCGCTCGCGCTTTGCCTCCTCTTCTCGCTCTCTTTTGCGAACAGGATAGCCACCATATATGCTAGTCGCTTGCTGCAGCTCCACATATTTACCTTGCCTTTCCTATTAAGCTTAAATAGTCTTGATCGCGAGGGTGCGAGATTGCTGAGTCCCTGTGGCTCACAGATTACTATTAAACCAGATGCAGGGACTGATGATTCCGCTCCAGGTGATGCGCTTGAGCTCAAGTGGGAGTTCGACGAGGACCCTCAATGATACTACGTGTCTTTCCCTGATGATCAGTAGTGGTGCCCAGTTGCGGGTGATCGGGACCGTGTCGCATGTTGGGTTATCTTTTATTTTGGCGCCGTAGTCGGGCCATGAGTGTTTGAATGCTGTAATGCTATTTATGTACTTTGTGTGACGTGGCGAGTGTAAGCAAACTATGTATCTCCCCTTTATTATTTATATTACATGGGATGTTGTGATGATTGCCTAACTTGCGACATTGCTTTCAATGCGGTTATGTCTCTAAGTCGTGCCTCGACACGTGGGAGCTATAGCCGCATCGAGGGCATTACATCATCGTACCTCAAGGGTTCAAAGAGAACAAGATCTAGCTGGATTTCCTCTCTGAGACCACCCCTGAACTGGTATATCATGGTCTTCTCGTCAGGGACGTCCTGCTTAGCAAAGCGGGCGAGCTTCTGAAACAACTTGTTGTAGTCATAGACAGACATAGAGCCTTGCTTCAGGTTGCGGAATTCCTCACGCTTGCTTTCAACCACGCTCTGAGGAATATGATGAGCTTTGAAGTCTTGACGGAATTCATCCCAGGTAATCACACGGCCTCCTCTGGAATCTTTGTACTGCTGGAACCATTCTGCAGCTTGGTCTTTGAGTTGGAAGGAAGCGAACTTGACAAAGTCCTCAGGCCTGATGTTACTGCACTTGAAATGCTTGCATAAGTCCACAAGCCAATCGTCAGCATCAGTTGCCTCAACACAATTGCTGAAGGTCTTTGGCTGGTTAGCAAGGACTGGTTGAGTGTAGCAAAGTGAGTCTGATTGTTGCCTTGGTTGCCTTGGTGCTCTTGGTTACGCTCTTGAAGAATTTGCATGATCAACTGCGTGTTTGCATTGGTTGCAGCCATCACAGCTTGCCATGCCTCCAGAGGAGGAGGTGGTGGTGGCGGATCAGGATTCGGAGTCGTGCGCGTTGGAGGAGCCATCCTGAAGAGGTTGACATCCATTAGCACCTTGACAGATAAAATATTGAAGCTTAATCCAATGGGTTGAAATTGCAACATATAGTCTTCACATCCGAACAAAATGAACTGAATGCATTCCAATTGAAATGGTCACATATCCATAAATTGAGAAGCCACTTAGAATTTAGGTAGAGGAATAAATCAACAAGGTACGGAGCAAGAACGAATACTCGGTAAAGATCACCCAATCTCAACCAAATATCCGTGGAAGAAGAGCTAGAGCTACGAGAATTCCCACCTATGAAACTCCCGAACCTTTCCGGTTATGCAATCAGGTGTTGGGGATACAGGGGAAGCATAATATCTCACCCAAATCTAACAAATCCTACATCCAGCTGTATCCATCCTTCAACACATAACCGAGAAAAAACTTCGGAAATCGTCTACCTCAACCTTCAAAAAGCATCTGTTATACAAGTTATGGCAATACTCCCGAACTCCCGCCCCGGTACTCACCAACAACTGCAATGATAAAATTGTGACGACAACACCTCGGAGCTCAACTCCCCGGGACACTGCCACAACCCCTAAATGACAGGAGGCACCAAGAACAATGTTCTCGTCACAAATCGATCGGAACGATTCCAAGATAAGCGCGTGATCCTAAATTTTTTTTAGTGAAATTTGAGAAGAGAAGAGTCAAAACTCTACGTCAGGATGCCTTACCAGAGTGATGAAGGGACTGGGGAGTAAAAAGAATTCCTAAACTCTCCGATATATAATTCCTAGATGACTCAAAACATTTTTCTAGATTCAACTCGGCAGCTAATTCGATCAAGCAATGGGGCTCCTAAGGTCGGGGAAGGCTCTGATTACCAACTTATAACGCCCTCGATGCGGCTATATCTCCTACGTGTCGAATCACGACTTAGAGGCATAACCGCATTGAAAGCAATGTCGCAAGTAAGGTAATCTTCACAACATCCCATGTAAATAGATAATAAAGGGAAAGGTACATAGTTGGCTTACACTCGCCACATCAAACAAAGTACATAAATAACATTACATCAACCAATCACTCATGGTCCGACTACGGTACCAAAATAAAAGATCAACCCAACATGTGACACGGTCCCGATCGCCCCAACTGGGCACCACTATAGATCATCAGGGAAAGACACATAGTAACGGCATGAGTCTTCGTCGAACTCCCACTTGAGCTCAAGCGCATCATCTGGAACGGAGTCATCAGGCCCTGCATCTGGTTTGGAGGTAATCTGTGAGCCACGGGGACTCAGCAATCTCGCACCCTCGCGGTCAAGACTATTTAAGCTTATAGCAAAGGCAAGGTAATATGTGGGGCTGCAGCAAGCGACTAGCATAAATGGTGGCTAACCTATTCGCAAAAGAGAGCGAGAAGAGAAGGCAAAGCACGAACGAAGAACTAGAGAACAACCTACAGCAAACATTACTCCAACAACGTGTTCACTTCCCGGACTCCGCCGAGAAGAGACCATCACAGTAACACACACAGTTGATTCATTTTAATTAAGTTAAGGTTCAAGTTATCTACAACCGGACATTAAAAAATTCCCATATGCCCATAACCGCGGGCACGGCTTTTGAAAGTTCAAATCCCTGCAGGGGAGTCCCAACTTAGCCCATGACAAGCTCTCACGGTCAACGAAGGATATACCTTCTCCCAAGACAATTCCGATCAGACTCGGCATCCCGGTTCTACAAGACAACTTCGACAATGGTAAAACAAGTCCAGCAATACCACCCGTTGTGCCGAAAAATCCCGATAGGAGCTGCACATATCTCGTTCTCAGGGCACACCGGATAAGCTAAGCGTACGGGAACCAACGTAACCCAAGTTGCCAAGGGATGGCCCGGCACGATGCTCTGGGTTGGACCAACACTTAGAGAAGCACTGGCCCGGGGGTTTAAAATAAAGATGACCCTTGATTTCGTGAAACCCAAGGGGAAAAGGCTAGGTGGCAAATGGTAAAACCAAGGTTGGGCATTGCTGGAGGAGTTTTATTCAAGGCGAACTGTCAAGGGGTTCCCATTAACACCCAACCGCGTAAGGAACGCAAAATCCGGGAACATAACACCGATATGACGGAAACTAGGGCGGCAAGAGTGGAACAAAACACTAGGCAAAAAGGCCGAGCCTTCCACCCTTTACCAAGTATATAGATGCATTAAGATAACAAGATAAAATATAATGATATCCCAACAATAAACAATGTTCCAACAAGGAACGATCTCCAATCTTCACCTGCAACTAGGAATGCTATAAGAGGGGCTGAGCAAAGCGGTAACATAGCCAATCAACGGTTTGCTAGGACATGGTGGGTTAGAGGTTTGACATGGCAATTTGGGGGGCATGAAAAGCAAGTGGTAGGCATCGTAGCATAGGCATAGCAAAAGAGCGAGCATCTAGCAAAGCAAAGATAGAAGTGATTTCGAGGGTATGATCATCTTGCCTGCAAAGTTGTCAGAGTTGACTGGATCCTCAAAAACAAACTCAACGGGCTCCTCGTTAGCGAACTCGTCTCCCGGCTCTACCCAAACAAGACAAACAAGCACAAGGAACACAATCAACCACGTGCAAAGCTCAAACAACATGATGCAAACATGGTATGCTATGCGGGATGCGATATGTGATGCATATGCAAGATTTGGTAAGGAATGAATGAACCTGGCCTCAACTTGGAAATCCAAGTGTGCCACTGGAAAGGTGAGGTGATTTCGGTTGAAATCGATATAAAGAACACCGGAATCGGTGACACGGTTTGGAAATGGCAAGCAAAACAAATATGGCATCGGTCTGCGATAAACAGCAAGTAGCCATCTAAATGCATCAAGATAATTATGCTACAGCACTCAAACATGGTAATAAAATACATGGCAGTGATCCACTGATAATGCTTAACAAAAGATGAACACTGAGCTACGGCCAATTCATCCATTAACAGGTTCAAACAAGCATGGCAAAAGTGCAATTAGTAAACAAGTTTCAGACTTTGTGAAATTAACACAAGCCTGGAATTTCAGATCAGGTAGCACACTTTGGAGCATGAAAACTATAAGCTACAGGAACTTAACATGGCAACGTAAAGCATGGCATGGAGCTACTCAAAGAGCTTAACAAAAGTCCCTTAGTGACCTTGAGCCAAAAGGGATCAGAAAATACAATTGCAAGCATGTGAACATGGCAAAAACATAATCAGATCTTAGACTTAGTGAAAAACTGGAGCATGCAAATCTGTTAACAACTAGGCATGTTCACGAGCTTGATGCACTCAATACAGAGCAAGGCATGACAAACTAAGCATACACCCATCAACAATACACATTATATAAGCTAGACTTGGCAAGAACAACAACATAGCATGCACGGATCAACAACAACATCCTCGGCAAAATAGCTAACAAGTAGACAATCTGCCCAGATTCACGAAATAGCAAACGTAGAGCTCGATTGAGTCAAGCTAGGGTGCTCCATAATTGCAAACAAAGACATAGATGGATAGAGCACCACAAGATTAACAAAACATCCTTACTGATCATCCTCAAAAGAGGCACGGATCACTAGGAAACAACATGAACATATGGCATATTGATAAAAACAGATCAAGGACTTAGAGAAATTCTAAGTCCCTGAAATCAGCATTAACGAATGCACCACTTTGCAAGCTTGTGCTAGTCACCACACATATCACAAAAATACATGGATAGAACCTCTGTAAAGATGTCAAAGCATATAACAAAACTCATGTAGAGCTCAGGGGCATATCATGCACACATTAATCATGGCAAAAATGACAAATAGCTATTTGGTAAAGCAGATCTGACAATTAACTCAAATAGCTCCCTTCCAACAGCATTTCGGGCATCAAGATGAGCTCAAATGAAAATAATGCAATGAGATGAAATGATGTGCTCTCTGGGACGAACATTTTGATATTCTACATGCGCAAAACGGAGATACGGATGCGGAGATATAGCATGATGAGCATTGCAAAATAATTAGGGTTAGGAGGGAAAAAGTCAACCGAATCAGATCTGGATCCGAATCGAGTTACTGTAGCTGCACTCAATCCGAGGTTCGCCAGCCGGATCTGAAGAACTCGCCGGAGTTCGAGGACGAGGAGGAGGTCGCCGGGGCCGGGCACCGGAGCTTGGAGCGGGCGGCGCGGCGAACCGGGAGGGCGGCGCAGCGCTGCGGAGGCGTCGAGGCGGCGCGGCGAGCCGGGAGGCAGAGGCGGTGGTCGTCGGCGTCGGGGAGGCGCGGCGGCCGGCGAGGGGAGAGTGCGGCGGCGCGGCGGAGGGGCGGCGCCGGGTGGTCATGAGGAAGTAGGCGCGGGCGGCAGAGCGGCTGGGCCTCGCGGGGGCCCGACCCGGGCTCGGCGGGCCGGCGGCGCGGGAGGCGGTGCAGCGCCACCTGGCACGCGGGGATTCATCGGGCGACGGTGGTGCACTTTGTCCGGCCGGACCGGACGTGTCCGGCGCGGCGCAAGGCGATTTTTTCGGGTTTGGGAAAGAAGGAGATCCGGGAATTTCGGAGGGGGGGATATTTATAGGCATAGAGGGAGCTAGGAGAGTCCAAATGAGGTGCGGTTTTCGGCCACGCGATCGTGATCAAACGCTCTAGATGATGGAGGAAATTTAGGTGGGTTTTGGGCCAAATTGGAGGGGTGTTGGGCTGCAACACACACGAGGCCTTTTCGGTCCCTCGGTTAACCGTTGGAGTATCAAACGAAGTCCAAATGGTATGAAACTTGACAGGCGGTCTACCAGTAGTAAACCAAGGCCGCTTGGAAAGTCTCGGTCGAATCCGGAAATGTTTAACCCCCACACACGAAATAAAGGTGGAAAGGACCACCGGAGGAGATAGGAGCGCCGGAATGCAAAACGGACAACGGGGAAAATGCTCGGATGCATGAGATGAACACGTATGCAAATGCAATGCACATGATGACATGATATGAGATGCATGACAACGACAACAACACACGGAGAGAAAAACCCGAACCCGAGGAAATAAAATAACTTAGCGCTGGAAACGATAAGAGTTGGAGTACATATTAGGTAAATTACATCTAGGGTGTTACAATGTTCTAACTATTTTCGTTTCAGAAATTTAAAGCCAAGGTTAAAATCCTCTGAGCAAACCGATGCCAGTATAGTTTCTTATCCAAAGACATCGGAGATAGAGTGCAAAACACAATGCATAGCCGAATGGGGTGATGCAAAATCTGAACCATTCGTTTGCTTAACTCCAAAGCCGTTCTCACAACAAGACGATAGAGAATAAAAAGTTTACCTTCAATTCAAGCATGTGTGATCAAATATTTAATTTGTTGTTGAGAAATAATTATATTAGAATTCTTGATCACCATGTTGAGCCATCTGTCCAGGGACGAATGTATTGTAAGTTGCATGATTCGTCCAAGCATAATTTTGAGGATTGCAACATGTTTCGTCAAATAGTTAAATCGGCCATTGATAAAGGACGATTGAAATTTGTTGAGACACCAAGAGATGACCAGTCTATTCCGATTGGTCCCGATGGCAGAAAGTTTTTGTATCGGCTACTTCAAGCCGATCCATTTAAAGAGAAGGTAAAAACTGCAGGTGATGGGATCAAGCTTTCAAGTAAAGAAGTTGTTGAAGAGCATAATGAACATAATCTTGAGGGCAAAAATTCCATCGAAGCTACAATGGAGACGCCAAGTACTGGGGAGCAGCAAGCAAATTCAGAGATCGGTGCAAGCACAACCAAAGGAAACAAAGGCCACAATAAGCACAAGTGCAAGAAATCCAAGGTCACTTTTGCACAATTATTAGATAAATATCAAAAGAAGAGTGACGAGAAAAGTGCTTATCATCCAACTAATGCAAAAGCATCAAGATCACCCCCAAGGCACAAATATGAGGATCGGTATTGGAAAAGTGAAAATTTTCATGCAACATATTCATATCCTTATTTTGGACTGCAAATGCCAATGTCGTGGATGCCTTTCTATGCTCATGTAGATTCATATCCATCATGTGATAGGTATGATACAAGGGCACATTCTCCATCTTATTTTAAACCATCTCACCAATATTATGCAGCTCTGAGAATATCAACATTTGAACAATCACATGTTAAAGACCGTTTCAATCATAAGGAATCGGTCCAGAGCTCAAGAAAGAAGAAAGAGGTGATCAAACAAGTATATCGAGTTAAAAAAGATGGTCGCAAGAGTGCCAATTCAGATTTGATCTTAAAGGATAAAGAACCGATTAAAGTGTTGACATTGGCTACAAAAGACAAAGAAGTGAAGCAATCAATTGATAAAAATCAGAGTTCCAAATCTGAAGAAAAGAGGTTGAGGGTGCACAAGGTCCAAAATGAGTTGCCATTGGTTGAAACAAAATCACAGCCGACATGCCCACTCGGCTTGTCGTATTGGCAAAAGAAGGAATTACAAAATCCTAGTGCACAAGAGCTGAGAAAGAAGAACATGGCATGGATTCCCAAGAAGACCAATCATAACAAAAATGATTTGCATGCTTCTATTGCAATAAGTACAATAAAAGTGAAGAAAGAGAAGAATGGAAGCAACAAACAATTAAGCCGAAGGTGTGCATCACAACATCAAAATCTTCGGTTAGCACATCATCCATTTTCTTCAACCATGCCATTGATGCCTTTGCCATGGAATTCATCCCTAGGTATGATCAATTACCCTCCATGGATTTATTTTGATCCATGGATGCAACATAATTTTCTATATCATGAGAGGGTATTACCAAATTACTATACATATGGTTAGTTACATTGTTGCTAATACAAAGGGGCCGAAATATTTTTATCCTATTTTATTTGTTTATTTCGGCTATACATAATTTGGTGGGTGAATTCTACATGGACCTCATGTTAATGGCCGATATTTATCTATCGCCCTAAGAATATGTCAAAGCATGGCCGGTGTAGTATCCTAACACCGTCCTTAGTTCAATTGGAGACCAAAACAAGCCTCATGCCGCTTAAAATATTTTTTCACAATAATCAAAGCCGAATATAAAATTTTATTCGGATTTGGAGCTTTTGGTCACATAGGTGCTATACATATTGAGGCTTTGGTGATTCGTTATGAGTAGTACAACAAATATCCAAGAGTTATCAATGTTTTGACGAATCACTTATAGTTTATCTTGAGGTATGTCTAGATGCAAAATTTACCTTGGGTTGCTTTAAAATTGTTCATATTTCTAGACATGACAATTCGAAAGAGTTGGCACAGCAAGCATCCGGCTACTATGTCAATCATGGTGTGTTGCATTTCTATCAATAGCCGATTCTTAGTCTCGTCAACATAGGTAAGGCCGAAACGAAGTCCACTGCTTTGGCCACTAATATTTTTTTATGCAGGTAAAAGTGAGGATTGGAGAAAGTTTATTGTTAATTATCTGCAAAGTCCTAACAAAAGGGTGAACAATATGGTTCGGAGGATGACCTTGAGATACATATCTATGGAACTTTATCATCGAAGTTGAAAAGGTTTCACCCAAGTTTGCATCAAGGATTCAAACAAAATAATGGCCGATATAAATTTACCGCCCTAAGCACATGCAAAGTGGCCGATGGAGTGTTGACATCATCCTTAGAACCAACACGGTACAAGTTATTTTTTCGGCACGCTACCTTTGCCGAAAAACAGGGGGCATGTGTTGACGCTCAAAAATGGCATGATCGCAAAGAGTAACTTGAGGCTATAATGAGATGATGTCAAATTCATGATTTCATGTCACCATTGGATGACTCTCTTCAAGCCGATGGGAATAAATATATAGATGGTCCAAAACGGAGCTCGGATGCAAAAGTTATGACAATCTTAGAGATGCTTCGTATTGACACCAGATTAGAAAATGGCATGAAACCTAAG